>NC_045142.1:6956712-7104212 GCF_008831285.2 Nymphaea colorata | reverse complement strand
AAGTTGAAATTGCCCACACAAAAAAGGTTCAAATTTTTTGCATCATTTACCCAAGTTGCAGCCAAATCCTAATGCAGATTTGATTGTTTTCGAACTCCAAATACATACAGCAAGTTGGTCCAATACCAAGTCATGCTTTTTGCTTAGTTGCAATTTGCTCACATTTTCCCACCTTCTTATGCTCAAATTCCCAAAGGACACCATTAATTTGGTTAATATTGAGCAAATGATACAATTTTAAATTGATATGCTAACAACATAAAAAGCATGACTTGGGCCATACAAAACTTTTGTTTTAAAAGAAAAAAACCACATTTAAGAGTTTACAACACTTTGCCTGCCACTGCTCTTTATTATTGGACCAGTATTAGCAAATAGGTATAACTTAAATATGACCTACAATCAGTCAAACAAACAGTGAATTTCTCAAAAAAATCTAAGGAAAAAGAGGAGAGAAAGAGATAGTTTGTGTGCATATGTAAACTCAGAGTTTAAAATCTTTGTGTTCTAAACGTATAGGGTGTTTTCTAAACCGTAAAGGTGGAATTTTGGTGCTTGTATATTTTTCAAGAAGGTTACGCCAATGATATTAATGACGAAAGAAGTATATACTCAAAAAAACCTAAAGAAATGAAAACTTATACTTAAATTTACTTGTCCATAATAAATGCGAGTAACCAATAATGGATACATATATTATAGCGATATTGATATACCGAGTATCTATTGATAGAAAGCATTCTGGCGATTGAAAAGACATCTTTTTTTGTATCATTTCTTGTCCCCAAAAATCAAATGCATATTGGACGTATCAGATTGCAAATCACTTGTGTTCTAAATCACATTGGAATCCTCAAAAACTAATGTGCACCCCTTGATATGCATCAAACTCTACTAGGCCTTTTAGTCATAAAATAAGATCAAGATAAATATCTTTGTTATTTTATACATTGTTCAATATTTTTTGTGGACTCAATGGACATATTGATAGAAATATGGCATGCATGGAGAAGGTTCTTAGGCAATTCCATTCAAATTTGGATTCAGATATCAGATTCAGAAATCGGATTCAAGGTGATATAGGTTTTGATCAATTAAATAATGTTTCACAGCAAAAATCTCCTTAAAATGTCAATATGTCAGGAAATGGCTTGATTTGGTGTGTGGCACAGTTTCCCATACAAAATTAATTTTTCTACCTATTATGAGGAAAAAGTTCACTCCACTCAACAATTATAAATACAAAGGACATGGGGAGACCAAGGCACCAAATTGCAAGACTAAAAGCTTGTGCTAGGGTTTGGAAAACCCTGACTATGTTGTGCGCTCCTTGGCGGAAAAAGAGCATGTTGGCCAAAATTTTGTTCAATTTAAGTCTGTTTTATGCTAAGCTTTACAGGTCTACATATGTTTTTTTTTTCCAAAAACTAGTGATGAGCCATTCTCTTCTAGGCAAAGTTTTTTTGAGACTAAGTAATTCACAGACTTAAGGAGATACTCTATTAGGCATTTCCCTCTCTCTCTTTCCTTTCTTCTTTTTCTTTTCTTTCCTTGCTTTATTTATTTTTGCTTGGGTAAGATTTTATATTTCTTATTTGGTATAATCTTTTTCCTAGATCTTAATGTTTTTTTTTTTCTTTTTGAATTCTCTTGTTTAGGTTTGGTTTGTTTTTGCATTTTGCCTGGGTGGTGGGGTAACGTCCAAGGATCCTAAGATATGATTAGGTAGTCTAATAGGAGATTACAATGGTCCCCCGTTCAAACAATATTGGATCAATTAATATACCCAAATTCAATTCCCTGAAACCCTAATGCACTCTCTCTCTCTCTCTCTCTCTCTCTCTATATATATATATATATATATATATATATATATATATATATATATATATATATATATATATATATATAAGTGTTGGCAGTACTTAAGCATATAAGCCACAGCAAGAGGTGGGAGAATGAGAATGAGGCAATGAAGGAGAGAAAACTCTCTTGGCACAGGCCAAGAGGTGCCACAACCAGGCCTAGAATAAGTTGCTCAATGAGTGTGTGTGAGAGAGAGAGGACAGCTGCCCGGTGTGAAAGTGAGAAAGAAAGAAAGAAGTGAAGGAAAGAGAGGATGATCCTCCCCACCTTTTTCCTGTGAAAGCATTTCTTACTGGGCTGTACTTAGAAGGTGCTGTCAAATAAACAAGAAAAATTAAAAAAATAATTTGATTCAATCTACTTGAGATTTGATGGGTTTTATTTTAAAAAATTTATATAATGGGTTATTCTTTTACTTTTAAAAACAATAATAGTAAAATACACATTTTTTCAAATTTATTAAGCAATTCATATTCTTTTTTGAACCCACCGATTCAAAACGGTCAAGTGATTATCCAAATCTCGTAGTTAGGGTTGCCCTAAAAAAATGGTTTTTGAGTCAATGGACATAGTACCACGTTACGTACCTCTAAGAAATCAAGCATATACCATGCATTTTAAGGAACGTTTGGTAGCCTTGGATTTGAAATCTTCAACTTTTGAAAACCGTGAATTCAAGATTAAAACCTCTTCCTCTGATTGAATCCGACCATTTTTCATTGCAGAACAATAAAATAACAATCTTTAAGTGTGGATGGTGAACTTTGTCCCACAACTTGCAGTGCCCGAGAAATCACCTGCAATAAAAATCAAACACATTAATTCTAACTTCCACTTCATTTTAAATAAGTTCTGCAAAACTTTGGTGATACACTCGCTTTCATTCATTTGGAAAGATGGAGGAGGCATTTGGTATTAGATGTCTTCGAAAAGAAGAGACAGCGGAAAGAGCATCCGTATATGCTTTCGTAGAAAGCATGTGGGGCTATGTTCAGTTGGCTTAAAGTATTAAGAAAAACTTTGAAAGATGTTTCCTTTCATTGTGGTTGATCTTCTATTTTTATTGGAATGATCTCTCTCACGTCAGATAGACTACCTCCAGCCTGGCCCTAAGCAACCACCACATGCTTTATACGAAAGCATATTCGAATGCTCTTTCGGAAGTCTCTTCTCCTCAAAGACATCTAATACTAAATGCCTCCATCTTTCTGAATGAATGAAAGCGAGTGCATCACCAAAGTTTTGCAGAACTTGTTTAAAATGAAGTGAAGTTAGAATTAATGTGTTTGATTTTTATTGCAGGTGATTTCTCAGGCACTGCAAGTTGTGGGACAAAGTTCACCAGATCAGCTTCATCTTGATGCTGATGCTGTGACATGGACGTTACAGCTTTGTTATATCACCCTTGTGCATTCATAATGCCCTGGTGTGCAAATGAGTTGGATCCTGCGCGGGCCTCTTTATCGTTTTTGTGTGTTCCAAAATTCCCATGCCTTTATTTGGTTCGACTGCCAAGTGTACCAGTGGTGCATGTTTGATGGCGTGATGGTTCTTTCGGCTGAGCAGGGTCTGAACCACCATTTGAAAACCCCCAACCAACCCTTCATCTCTTAAGATAAGCGTAAGGATACAACGCTTAGTTGGTGCCTCGCCCCCTGCCACGCTTCACTAAGCCTCGCGCTTCAACTTGCGTGTCGATGACCCCTGGTTTGCAACACAAAGACTTGACCCTCTATAAATCAAAGCAGAGGTCGCCTGCTAACCCCTGCACCATCCTATTGGGCCAACACCCTTTCCCTTGAACAACTTTCACCATGGCATAAACGCCACCATTTTTTTACAGCAACCCTGGCAAGGAGATTTCGATAATCATTTGACGGTTTTGAATCCAAAAAAAAAAAAATCAATTGCTTCATAAATATAAAAGTTGGGTAGTTTACTAATTTTTGTTTTTAAAAGTAAATAATAACTCATTATAAATTTTGAAAAGAAAAAACATCACCTGGATTTGAGTGCGCCCAGCTGACTAAATTCTGTGATTTTATTATTATTTTTTTAATTCTTTCTTGCTTATGTGACAGCACCTGCTAAGTACTGCCTACTAAGAAATGCTTCAACCGGGAAAAGGTGGAGAGGACCATCCAGGCTTTCCTTCTCTTCTTTACTTCTTGCTCGCTTTCCCACCGGGCAGCTGTTCTCTCTCTCTCACACACAAATTTTACTAAATCCCATATCTATCTGCCTTCGTTCAACATACATTCAACATTAAACATCCAGCAAATTGAGAGAAAAATAAACTCGGAAGACAAAATTTGCTAGGATGATATAAATCAAATATCTCTCGCTTTTTATTGAGAGTTCAATATTACAGAAAAAAATAAAGACAATGTCGCTCAGATTGAGAGAAATCAAAGATTAGTGTTTGAGAATAAGATGAAAAAGGAGAAAAAACCCTGCATGGCATCAGAGAGATCATCACCTACTACACACACATATTTTAAACAAAAAGAGGAAAATATTAGCGGCCTGCAGGTTAGTGTTTTTAATATCTAAGATACTATTTGATTCCAAAACACAAGGACGGAATAATACATTGTCTAAAACATTTTTATAATATCAAACTAGTGTTTAATTTGTTCATCGGTCCATTACGTTTTTTGTGCAACCTTTGCATGGGCAATGATATCTGGACAAAGCATTTTTTGTTTAATTGATGGACAATTCAAACATCAGTTTGCTAATAATAAGAGTATATGATTAAGGTAGAAAAGAATGGTGGAGGATAATTGGTTTCCACAGTTGCTTTGATCTATGAATGGAATCCCATCAGAATTGAAAGTGAATTAGTAGAAAGTTTAACGCCCTGTTTGGATGGAGGGAAAGGGAGAAAAGAGAAAGATTGAACAATCAATCCTTTGTTTGGCTGACTAATTAAAAAAAGGGAAAGGAAAGTAAAGTAAAAAATTTGTTTTGTTGCAAAAGAAGGGAAAGAAAAGGGAGAAAATGAAAATGATGGTATAATGTGCCGGGTCCGTCTCTCTCTCCTTTCCCACCACTGCTCGAGACTTGGATGATAATATTTCCCGTTCAGACCATACCGACCATTGCCAGAGTCATCATCACCGCCATTGGACAGTGGGTTGTCACTGTTCATTGTGTTCCCTATACACCTTTAGAATTGAACATTAAGGGTATTATTGTAAAGTAATATAAATTTCATTCTTTCCTTTCTATCCAAACAAGCTTTATAATCACCTCTTTCATTTCATTTTATTTTCCTTCTTTTCTCATTCTCTTTCCCTCCCTTTCTTTTCCTTTCCTTCCCACCCCTCTCTTTCCTTTCCCTTCCCTCCATCCAAACAAAGCGTAAAATTTTCTTACATCATAATATCTTAGTTTGGTGAAAAATTGATGTGTCTCAGTCATAACTAGCTGAGATAGTTAGATTTTCATATAATCACTTTTTTTTTTAAATGGAACTTTTACAAGGCCAAACATTCGTTTGGAACATCATGTTGATGTAAATCATATGCAGCTTGCTACAACAACAAACAGCTCAAAACTAAGAAAGAAAAAGCTCACCCTAAATAGCAGGTTATCTTTATACCCTAATTTTATATTGCTACTATATGAAGAAGATAACACAATTCACATAGCAGCGACAATGCAGACTAATAAAAGAATTTGTACCTCCGTCAAAAGAAATTATAGTTATATAAAAATATATACAGTAGAAATATCTCTCTCTCTCTCCCTATATATATATATATATATATATATATATATATATATATATAAACTTCCGTTGAAAGTTTTTATCAAGGTAATTTTCCAGCAAAAGTTTTCCTATACTAAAATAGTATCCTCTCAAGTCCCATCCAATAGGAGGCATAGCCGAATCTTCTCCACCCTATCCCTATTAAACAGATTTTTGTCAATAAGAATCAAATTTAAATCCAAACTTGACATTGAAGTCAAATTTGTGTCTAACAGGAACAAGATTCAATTTCTATGCAAAATTGGATTGCACATTTATTGGATCCAGGATTCAAGTTTGGGTTTGATTACCTGAAGCACATAATGTCCAAGATTATACTCTAAATCTCTTTTGCCGTACGAGATCCAACGAAATGGGTCCAGTTGCAGCTTGATGTTTGGATCCACCAACTTTTTAGCTCGCTGGTTTCAAGGCAAATTATGGTTGAACATAATGGAGGTTACAGAGTTGTTATGGTTAAAGATTCTTCTAGCAGATATTGGAATTGAAACTGAAGAGAAGATGAAAATGTATTGTGACAATAAGTCTGCGATTAACCTAGCAAATAATCCTGTCCTGCATGACAGAAACAAACATGTGGAGATAGATCGCCACTTCATACGAGAGCGCATAGATTCAAAGGAGTTGATCCTTCCTTATATGAAGTCTGAAGATCAAATTGCAGATGTTCTAACTAAGGCCTTATGTACATCTCAATTTGAAAAGAATGTTAACAAGCTTGGCATGTTTGACATGTATGCCAAGCTTGAGGGGGAGTGTTAGAATACAATGTATAGGGAACCGGGTCCGGATACGAACCTGGTACCCATGGGTGTAGGAACCGAGGATGGGCTCAATTCCCTAGGCGGGTCTCTCTTCCTCCCTCTTTTTATTCTATCACTTATTGTAATTATGGAATTAAGTGAATAGAGTTTTCTCTCTCCTAGGGTTGCGGTTTTGCCCCTAGGTTAGAGCTTCCTCGTGGTTTTTCACCTCGTTCCGAGGTTTTCCACGTATATCCTGTGTTGGCTTTTCTTCTCCCCTATCTACTGCGTGTTTCTACAGAGAGTTTGTCAGTGCCGATGTAACTTTCCATGAGTCTTCTCCATTCTTTCATGCAAACCCCTCATATCCATCGTCTGAGATGCCTCCTTCTGTTCCACTTCCAATCCCTCCTATTCCACTTGAGTCCCTTCCTTTTTTATCATCTCCCACTTGTCCCAATCTCTCCATTTCACGTTTTAAAGATCCTCCTCTCACATATTCAAGAAGGAATCCATCATCTAATGAGCCTACACCATCTTGCTCTCGGGAGGTAAGTAGTTCTGAATTACATGACATGTCTGAGTGTTCCCTTGATGCATCTCATCCTGATGAACTACCAATTGCACTGCGTAAAGGGATCAGACAATGCACAATTCATCCTCTTTCTAAATTTGTTAGTACAGCTCATTTGGGAGATCATATGTGCAAATTTTATTGATGGTTTGTCAGCTACTTCCATTCCTATTTCACATGAACAAGCTATGTTGGACTCTAAGTGGTACCAAGCAATGGAGGAGAAGATGAGTTGTTTAATATCTCGCTACACTTGGGATCTTGTTGAACCTCCTTCTGAGGCAGATATTGTCGGCTCGAAATGGGTATTTACTATCAAGTATAACTCAGATGGTACCGTTGAGCGATACAAGGCACGATTGGTAGCAAAAGGGTACACACAGACATATGGTATTGACTTCTTTGAAACTTTCTCTCTTGTGGCACGTCTAGGTACTATACGCCTTATTATATTTGTTGCAGTTCATTATGGATGGATCTATCTGAAGTAATTTATATGCAACAACCACCTGGTTTTGAGAAGCAGGGGGAGTGTACCAAGGTATGTTTGTTAAAGAAGACTATATATGGTTTGAAACAGAGTCCAAGAGCATGGTTTCAGAAGTTGTGTGATGTTGTGTCCAAGTTTGAGTTTTATAGATCTCCTTTAGATCATTCATTGTTCATAAAAAGGACCTCAAGAGGTATGGTTGTTATGGTGATATATGTGGATGATATTATTTTAACTGGTGACAGTGAACAAGAAATACAAGACACAAAGAAGTATCTCCAACAACACTTTGTTACTAAAGATCTTGGCCCTCTACGTTACTTCTTGGGGATAGATGTAGCAAGAAGTAAAGAAGGTCTAGTCCTTTTCCAAAGAAAATATGTTTTTGATTTGCTACAGGAGATAGGTATGACTGGAACTAAACCGACATCTATTCCTATGAATTCTCGTATTCACTTATATGATGATAAATCTGAACCTGTTGATATCAAATCATATCGGTCTCTGATTGGAAAGCTACTATATGTAACCATTACTAGACCCGATATATCCTTTGCTGTGGGAAAACTAAGCCAGTTTATGGATAAGCCAAGAAAAGCTCATTGGGATGCAGCTATGCTATTATTGAAATTCCTAAAAGGTTCTCCCGGAAAAGGTCTATTATTTAGAAGAAGTTCTTCACTTCAGATAGAAGCTTATTCTAATGCAGATTATGCAGGTTGTATTGATGACAGAAAGTCCACTACGGGATTTTGTATCTTTGTTGGTGATAACTTAGTTTTTTGGAGAAGTAAAAAGCAAGCTGTTGTTGCTCGGTCGAGTGCAAAGTCAGAATACCAAGCCATGCCCCAAACTGCCGCTGAAATCACTTGGGAGAGAGCCATGCTAGAAGGACTTGGAATACAGACCGAATTGCCTATAAAAATGCAATGTGATAATAAAGCTTATATAGCAAATAATCCGGTTTTCCACGAACGGACCAAGCATATCGAAGTTGATTGTCATTACATTAGAGACTTGGTCCAAGCAGGAATTATTTCTATTGAATATATTGCTTCAGAAGATCAAACTGCAGATATATTTACCAAAGCTCTTCCTATATGTGATTTCATGAAATGTTGTAACAAGCTAAACATGATAGACATCTATGCTCCAGCTTGAGGGGGAGTGTTGAGAAAACTTACTGTTTTGTGTTTGAGGTTTTTTGTATTTTGAAAGTTTAGTATTAGGTAGTTTTCTGAATTTTAAAGTTTTGTTGGACTCTTTATGTAAAGGGTTAAACGTAACCCTAATCATTATTATTTAAAGGAAAGGGAGCAGCCGTAACAAGAGAACTGCTCCTTACTCTCTTTCCTCCTCACGTTCTCCTTCTTCTCCTTTTTTTCTACCTCTCTAAACAACAACTGCAATGAGAAACTAGAGAACTGTTGGAGGATCTTAAAGCCTTCTTTTCGAACATGGCTGTGTGGAAGGAAGTGCCCGTGATGTTAGACTTCTTAATGGGTATTTTGTGCTTACTTGGCTCTTGCATTAGGCGATCCATGTAGGTACTGCTCAACATGAAATCAAGTCATCAGTTATGCAAATACATTTATCTAAAGCCAGAAACGTGTCTTGGTCTCTTGGAGATCTAATTGGAGATGGGAGAGAGACTTGCAGGTGTTGCATTGTAATATATGTTGAAATAAGAATGTTTATGTTTTTAGGTGATTCTTTGTAATATTAAAGAGTTATAAAATCTCTTTAATATTTTCTTTATTTTAGATTGATGTAATCTGTAAATCTTCTTTCTACCCTAATCTCTTTATAATAGAGATTAGGGTTAGTGAATTAAACGGGTTCTTTTCTTCTCAACTCTCACGTCTTCAGCCCTCTCTCTCTCTCTCCATGTTTCAAGGCTGCAACATGGTATCAGAGCGGGACGTGACTGGCGACGCAACTTGAACAGCCGGCAATAGGCTATCTCTTCCACCGAACAGCTCTGGCTGCAAACGTCCGTGAATCTGGCGACGTGACGTGAACAGCCGGCGACCCTCCTTCTCCCTCTCAGGCTATCTCTTCCACCGTCTTGTTCTCCTTCCTCTTCTTCCGTCTCTTCCTTCTTCTCTTCTCATCTGTTCTAGTCGACTGATTTTCAGCAATGGAACTAGGTGGAGTCTGTTCACGCTAGAAAGTATGCGTGAATAGACTCCAGTCGTCTGGACTCTTATGAGTTGATGTGGTCTATGATCAAGGCAGCCAAGTGGAGGACTGCTCTTTATGTTTTTTTTTTGTGGCAGTTTATGTTGACTACATTTATCTGATATCGTTATCCATGATGTGTGAAAATTAATGTGCGGTACAGCTGCGTTAGATACATAAATAGACAAGTTGTTGGTTGGTTAAGACTGGATTTGTTTGTTTCCTGCTGAGATCGTGAGGAGGAGCTGCCCTGCCCTGTTCTGAAACAGCCTGTGACAGGCGACAGTCCAGCTCCTTGCCTTGACAACGAGTGGACCTTAGGGTGGGCATTTGCCCCCATCTTTTGGGCGTCTGTAGATAATCATCCCAGCAAGCTTCAGTCCAAAATTCAGCTCGATACGAGCTCTGGATGAATTTTGGCGGGTTTTAGAAGATTCAGCCCTGTTCTGCCTTGAAGCTGCCTGCGACCAGTTTTTTTTTGTTGCTGTTTTTTGTTGGCCGTGGGTTGCTGTCAACAGTTGGACAGCGGTTTGCTTGCTCTGGTGCATCTAACGTGGCTGTGTGGGAAGTTTGGTCTTGCTGATCAGTCTTTTTTTCAATATATATATATAATTTTTCTTGCCTGTGGTGGTTGATCCCTTGTGGATAGATTTGCAATGGCTGAAAATCTCAGGACTGATTTTTCTCATGAGGTTAAACGTGGAGGAAACTCATTCTCTTATGGTTCTACGGTAAAATTAGATGGATCTAACTATGAGATTTGGTCTCGTGTGTTTATGATGTAAGTGATTGGACATGAGAAGGAGCATGTTATAGAAGAAAATGAGCCTGTCGAAAAGAGTGGAAAATATGCTTCATGGAAGGGAGATAATAATATTGTCATGTCATGGATCATGAATAGTATGCAACCACAAATCGCATCAACTATTGCATACTATACATCGGCCAAACAAATGTGGGATTTCTTGAAACAAACTTACTCAAATGACAAGAATGTTAGCAAGATATTGCAGGTGGAGGAGGAATTACTTAATTTGCAACAAGGTGATCAAAGTCTTACTCAGTACTTCGCTTTCCTCAAGTCCATCTATGAACGACTTAAAGCTTTACGTCTCCCATGTCCAACATGTCATAAAACTCATGGTGAACAGTCTATGGTTGCGAAGTTTTTACAGGGTCTCTCTCCTGAATATGTTGTAGCAAAGGCTCAGATGTTGGCTGGAGCAGAAATCCCTGACCTAGGCGACGCCTACAGCAGACTCAGTCGTCTTGTTGTGACCGTTTCTCAGCCCTCTAGTGACTTACAGGCTTCGGCCTTGGTAGCCTCAAGAGTCATGGACGCGGTTCATTCAGGGGGAGAGGCATTGGTCGTGGGTCAAGAGGAGGTAGGGGAAGATTTCAGTGCACCTATTGTGGTAAAATAGGACATTTAGAAGACAGATGTTGGGATAAACATGGTCGTCCTTCTGGTGCATCCCTAGGAAGAAATGTTGCATCTAAGTAGGGCAAGAATTCTTTACCATCTCCTATTGGGTCTGTTCAGGCAGCTTCATCAGTTGTAGATGGGTTTTATCTCCTTCTCACCCTGAGATAGTGACAGTGAGTATCAACAAGTCTGAGTATGAGGACTTCCTAGCACTCAGATCTTCCCAGCCGTCGGCCTCTACAGTCATGATAGACAGTGCTATGTCTGTTGATAGTGTCCCACATGATACAGGTACTACTTGGATTATTGGTTCCGGAGCTTCGAGCTACTTTTGTAGTAAACCTTCTATGTTTATTGTGCTACACATGTTGCCTCAGGCACGTCATGTGAAACTTGCAGATGGTAGATGGTCACTTATTCTGGGTTATGGTGATATCAAGATTTCTCAGTCTATGTCTATTCTTAATGTGTTATATGCTCCTAAGTTCCCAACAAATTTGTTATCAGTTGGACAATTGATTAATGACTTACACTGTCGTGTTACATTTGACTATGGTTTATATTCATTTCAGGACTTGAAAACTGGGAAGACAATTGGTGGAGGCTATGAGAAAGGGGGCATCTACTTTCTGTCGGATCCAGTGGGTATTGTAGCATCATCGATCACCTCACCATCCTCCTCTTCCATTGGCATCTCAGACTTGGTCATCCATCTGTCTCCAAGCTCCGTCACCTTCTTCCTCAGCTTTCAATACCAAAGTCGTTCCAGTGTGAAGCTTGTCAACTTGACAAACACACCCGTAGCCATTATTCATCGAGTCTTTGTCTGTCCAGTTGTGGACTATTTGATCTTCTTCATGTTGATGTATGGGGTCCTAGCAGAGTTACTAGTAGGTCAAGATTTCGGTATTTTCTTGTCATTGTTGATGATTATTCTCGAGTCACTTGGGTCTTCCTTTTGAAGGAAAGGTCTAAAGTAGCATGTATTCTCAAAAATCTTATTATTGAAATAAAGATCCAGTTTGGTATTCTTGTTAAAAACATTAGCACTGATAACGCCCTTGAGTTCAAAGCCTCAACCTTAATAAAGTTTTACTCCGATAATGACATTTCTCCTCAGTTTACTTGTCTTCATACCTCCCAACAAAATGGAGTAGTTGAACGTAAACATCTTCAACTCCTAAATGTGGCTCGTTCCCTAATGCTTCATACCAAGTTACCTGCATCTTTTTGGGGAAATGCCATCCTCACGGCTTGTTACTTAACCAACCGTTTACCCTCATCCTCCATTGACAACAAGGTTCCCATTAAACTTGTGCATCCACAACGACCTTTATTTCCAGTGGCTCCCAAAGATTTGGTTGCACATGCTTCGTTCACATACTTGGACCCACACGTGATAAATTGGGAGCCCAAGCCATTAAGTGTATTTTTATAGGCTACTCCAGAAACCATAAAGGCTACAAATGCTTTGATCCCTTAACTCAAAAGGAGTATATCAATGCGGATGTCACATTCTTTGAGTCTCAGACCTTATTATAGCTCCTCTTCCATCCTTCCTGAGATGCCACCATCACCAGACCTACTACCTATTCCTCCTATTCCTTTGGAGTCGTTTCCTTCTGAATCTCCTTCTACTGTAGTGTCCAAGTTTCGTGATCTTCCGCTGGTCTACACACGTCGACAAGACCCTTCTCATAATCCTTCGCCAACGGTTTTTCAGGAGGTAAGTACATCTGAAGTGCATAGCCCTAGTCATTCTGATCCCTGTCAAGACTTACCTATTGCTCTTCGCAAAGGCAGGAGACAATGTACTTTACATCTTATATCTCATTTTGTGTCTACAGATGGTGTTGGTAAAAATATGCAACAGTTCATTAAAGCTCTGGCTGCTCATACAGTTCCTATGTGTCACCAGCAGGCTTTATTCGACACCCAATGGAGACGGGGAATGCAAGATGAGATGGATGCCTTAGTGCAGAGAGGCACTTGGGAACTTGTTGATCCTCCTCCTCGTTGTGATATTGTTGGCTCAAGGTGAGTATTCATAGTGAAATATAATTTTGATGGTTCTATGGAACGATACAAAGCTCGGTTGGTTGCTAAGGGCTACACGCAGACCTACGGTGTAGATTTCTTTGAGACCTTCTCTCCAGTTGCTCGGTTGGGAACCATTCGTCTTATCGTTTGTGTGGCTGTCCACCATGACTGGCACATGTATCAATTAGATGTCAAAAACGCCTTTTTGTATGGTGATCTCGGTGAGACTGTCTATATGCAACAACCACTAGGATTTGAATGACAGGGGGAGTGTGGCAAAGTGTGCAAGCTGAAGAAAGCTATTTATGGACTCAAGCAGAGTCCTCATGCGTGGTTTCACAAGTTTTCCGAGATAGTCTCAAAGTGTGGCTTTGTGAGATCTCCTCTTGATCATTCTCTGTTTATCAAGAAGACTTCCAGAGGTATAACCGTTCTCGTGGTTTATGTTGATGATATTATCCTAACAGGTGACTCTGATCAAGAAATTTCTGATGCAAAACTGTTTCTTCAAAAACACTTTGTGACGAAAGATCTTGGTCCACTTCGATACTTCTTGGGAATAGAAGTTGCGCAATAGGGAGGGTGTTGTTCTCTCTCAACGGAAGTATGTTCTTAATTTATTGCAGGACACAGGGATGCTAGGAGCTAAACCGGCTAATTTGCCTATGAATCCACGTATACACCTTCATGATGACCATACAAAATTATTGGATTCTAGATCTTATAGATCTCTTATTGAAAAACTACTCTATGTTACTGTGACAAGACCAGACATTAGTTTTGCAGTGGGAAAACTAAGTCAATTTATGGAAAAACCAAGTAAAGTTCATTGGGATGCTGCTTTGATGGTGGTTAAATATCTGAAATCGTCTCCTGGCAAAGGCCTTTTGTTCACAAAATGCAAGACTCTAGAAGTGGAAGCCTATAGTGATGCTGACTATGCTGGCTCAGTCGATGACAGAAAATCTACCACATGATTTTGTGTATTTGTGGGAGGCAACCTCATATCATGGAGAAGTAAAAAACAAGGCGTGGTGTCAAGATCTAGTGCAGAATCTGAATATAGAGTTATGGCTCAAATTGCAACAGAAATGACTTGGGTTAGATCCATGCTATCTAGCCTAAGTGTGTCGATTCCACTTCCATTGAAGATGTATTGTGACAATCGTGCAGCCACATACATTGCTAATAATCCAGTTTTCCATGAGAGAACTAAACATATTGAGGTTGACTGTCATTACATTTGGGATCTCGTTCAAGGAGGAACCATTGCCACTATTCATGTTCCTTCAGAAGACCAAGCTGCAAATGTCTTCACCAAAGCTCTTCCTATTGGTGATTTCTCTAAATGTTGTGACAAGCTGAGCATGTTTAATATGTATGCTCCAGTTTGAGGGGGAGTGTTGAAATAAGAATGTTTAT
Organism: Nymphaea colorata; assembly: GCF_008831285.2. Classification (NCBI taxonomy): domain Eukaryota; kingdom Viridiplantae; phylum Streptophyta; class Magnoliopsida; order Nymphaeales; family Nymphaeaceae; genus Nymphaea; species Nymphaea colorata. The sequence goes on along the minus strand of NC_045142.1, from coordinate 7,089,692 downwards.
GTTTTTCGGTGGTTCTTTGTAATATTAAAGAGTTATAAGATCTCTTTAATATTTTTTTTATTTTAGATTGATGTAATCTGTAAATCTTTTTTCTACCCTAATCTCTTTATAATAGAGATTAGGGTTAGTGAATTAAACGGGTTCTTTTCTTTTCAACTCTCACGTCTTCAGCCCTCTCTCTCTCTCTCTCTCCACGTTTCAAGGCTGCAACAATATACTCAGGAGAAATTAGTCAACTGAAGTATCATTTGGCAGGAACTCAAGTGTCATGACGTTGCTTCATGTAGACATGTGCTTGAAAATATTAAGTCCATGGCAATTAAAGCTTGCAGAGATTTTAATGAAATGCCTATGAACAAAGGGGATACATAAAGTGATGCAATCCATTCATGTGGAAGTGGAATTTATCTAGTTCATTTAGTATGTGTTGTGGGACAAACCACTGGTTAACGAATGAAACGATCACGTGACTGGCAGTGGCAAGTCCAACAATTTTAGGATCAGATAAGACCATTAATCCAAGCCCACTACCAGCGGCAAATGCAATAAGTTTGGGATCATATAAGACCGTTGATCCGGATGCACTACTAGTTTCAGATCCAACAATTTTCTTGATATTTGCGCAAAGTTTACCTTTCTGTGCAGAACTACTTTATTTCATAGTTTCTGAGGCGTTTGAAAGCCTATTTTTTCTAGTTTTTATTTGATAAATGCTTTCTATAGCAAATTCTATGAAAAGATTGGAACAGTTCTGGACATGTTTGTGTCATTGTCTACAAAACAGTCTCACTTGTATTTTTGCTTAAATTTTGTGTGAATCATGTTTTCTTAGCATGAGGTTTAGCTAGGTTTAGGTTGTTTTTAGGTTTTTTTTTATAAGTTGGTCTCATTGTATGTGTGCATCGTTGTCTAGCGTCTTTGTATGAAAAGATTGGAACAGTTCTGGACATGTTTGCGTCATTGTCTACAAAGCAGTCTCACTTGTATTTTTGCTTAAATTTTGTGTGAATCATGTTTTCTTAGCATGAGGTTTAGCTAGGTTTAGGTTGTTTTTAGGTTTTTTTTTATAAGTTGGTCTCATTGTATGTGTGCATCGTTGTCTAGCGTCTTTGTATGAAAAGATTGGAACAGTTCTGGACATGTTTGTGTCATTGTCTACAAAGCAGTCTCACTTGTATTTTTGCTTAAATTTTGTGTGAATCATGTTTTCTTAGCATGAGGTTTAGCTAGGTTTAGGTTGTTTTTAGGTTTTTTTTTATAAGTTGGTCTCATTGTATGTGTGCATTGTTGTCTAGCGTCTTTATATGAAAAGATTGGAACAGTTCTGGACATGTTTGCGTCATTGTCTACAAAGCAGTCTCACTTGTATTTTTGCTTAAATTTTGTGTGAATCATGTTTTCTTAGCATGAGGTTTAGCTAGGTTTAGGTTGTTTTTAGGTTTTTTTTTTATAAGTTGGTCTCATTGTATGTGTGCATCGTTGTCTAGCGTCTTTGTATGAAAAGATTGGAACAGTTCTGGACATGTTTGCATCATTGTCTACAAAGCAGTCTCACTTGTATTTTTGCTTAAATTTTGTGTGAATCATGTTTTCTTAGCATGAGGTTTAGCTAGGTTTAGGTTGTTTTTAGGTTTTTTTTTATAAGTTGGTCTCATTGTATGTGTGCATCGTTGTCTAGCGTCTTTGTGAAGTGCATGAAAGTGAGGACATGACTGCAAGGAGAGACGAGAGAACTGTTGGAGGATCGTCAAGACTTCTTTTTGAAGGGTTCTAGAACAAAACCAAATGGTTATGGAAGGAAATGATCATGGGGAGGCAATGGCAATGCCCATGTTAGACTTAGTGGGTATTTTGTGCTTACATGTCTCTTGCATTAGGCAACCCATGTTGGTACTGCTCAACATGAAATCAAGTCTTCAATTATACAGCCACAATATCTAAGCCAGAAATGTGTCTTGGACTCTTGATCTCATGGCAATTTCAATGTACCATACTCGGGAGGAATTACTAAGTTGAAGTATTGTTTGGCAGGAACTCGATCTCATCATGTTGCTCCATGTAGACATTTGCCTGAAAATATTAAGTACACGGCAATTAAAGCTTGCGAAGATTTTAATGAAATGCCTATGAAGAAAGGGACAACACACACACGTACATAAATTGAGGAATTACTAAATACTAGACCACTTAAGTAACGAACAAAAACCAGGCCTATATACATTCTTTTTTTGCAATCTAACTTCATAGATGTGAACACACAGTGATTTGACTAGAAATATGTATTAAATTGGTTATTTATTTTTACTTTCATAATGTTTTTTGAATAATAAAAAATGCATGACTCTTATCTACTTGACATTTTGGTTGTCGAAAAAATGACATTTTTTACAAAAATAACTATAATTAAAGCAGGATTTATGTTAAATTTGTGTTTATAGGCAGATTACGATGTTCACATTTTATTTGAAATGTTTTTAACACAAATTTAATAGTTTTGGTGTTTGGCCCCTATTTAAGTTGTCTGGTATTTACCAATTATTATTATTATTGTTGTTGTTGTTATTATTATATAGGTATAACGTGTCATATAGTTAATTAACTGTTTAATCGCCTTATTTATCTATTTTTACATTTTAGAATGTATAAACATTTGTATTAGGGCTTGCTTAGTCGGGATTACATCTAAAATGATCTGTTATGTTGGGTGTAGATTATTCAATTCGATCAAGTATAAATGTACTTCTTATATTAAGTATTCTATTTTCCTAAAGTTTTAAATAAGCAATATGTCCTCATGAAGGCATGGCTAACCGATTGAACAAGTAAAATATTTAGAAACCACAATTTTATAGCATTTGAACTAATGTATGGATTTGGCTTGTACCAGAACTGTCTAATGAATTTACTCGTGAACAAATTGTAATACTCAATTTTCATAGGGGATCTAAAATAAGGACTGTTTAAAAAATCATGCTCATTAAAAGACTCATTATATGAATTCTCTTTTAATTTTCTTTTGCAGGAACTTATTATAAAGCAACTACATAAATTCTTGAGGCATTTGACAACCATGTTACCTCTTGTTCAATTCCTTCATCTTGGGGAACTATGGAGGTATAGAAAGATGTACCCAATTGTTAATGTAAGTGGACATTGCTTGTTTGGGGTACATACTTAGGCTTTTTGCATGAGCTAAGTCATTGTAACGATGGCGTTAATCCCTTTCCTTATTTTCCTGAAATATTGAGTATGTGCAATATGAAAAACAGTTTGAGAAGGTATTCTCAGAATGACTATTATGCCTCCTTCATGACATTGTTTCCTTCCATATCTTGTAAAGTCTACTCATAATGATATTGCTTAAAATAAACTAAGTTGGTTGATACTTGGATTGATAAAATGGACGAGGTCAGTCTACCATGTATGGCTCCAAACGATACAGCTAAGTCCACATATAGAGTAGGCTTCATCCTTATGACCCAAAACAGCTTGTCAAAGGCATGCTTTGTCACATGTGAAGTTGCATCATTACCAAACTAGAACATTTGAATTTTGACTAAGCTTCAACGATGCCCAAAACCTTTTGCAGCTTCAGCCATGCCTAGAGAAGCGACCTGGCATTATCTCATGGCTTCACTTAGCATGAAGGTGCCAAACTTGTGCTCCTAACCACGTGGGCAGGTCTCATTAGCCGCATTACACATTCCAACTAATTAACTTAGTCTGTGTTTCATTAAGGGGTGTTTCATGCCCATAGAGAACATTCTAAAAATTTTGTATCCGGTAATAATTCCTGCAATAAGGTGGAAGTATTTTTTTTTTCCTTTATTCCAAATTCATCTTGTTTTGATGGTAGACATATTTCATGATAGTTTTTCCTTTATTTTGCTCTTGTTTCTGTGTGTGATATAGGCTGTTGTTTTCTTACTTGTATATATGTATGTACTTGTGTCTATGTCTCTACGTGTGTGGTTGTGTGCACGTGCATAGACACTTGCATACAAGTTTAGAAGACTCTATTTCCAGGATGATGGCTTCTTCTTCTGGTTGTTATTTTTTAGCCTTTTAAGGGATCATTTAGTTTTTGCAACTACCAATCACTATGTGCAAACATATGTGAAGTTTGTTGGCAACTGATGCTGAGACTTCATAGTTTATCATTCTATCTGCATTTTTACTCTAGTTCTGTTTGGAGACAGTCAACATGCTATGTAAGAGATTTTTTATTCTTATTTTTACATTCCCATCACAGTGGATTGATAGTGTTGTTACAAGCAAATGATTCGACTTTTCCTTAACTGGCCAATTATTAAAGTACGTCAAGATGATTACTTTTCAAGATGATTGAACTAGAATTTATATTTTCTTAATGGTGTTGGTTCATGAATTTTAATTTTTTTCATTATCGTCTACTTTAATTTATTTTCTCTGAAATAGGTATGTGGGGAACCACTACTTGTGTAGGGTACAAGTTGGTGAGGCCTGCAAAAGTGAGCCTGGAGGACCAGCACACTTTGGATTAGTACCTCCTCCTGCAGGTACAGCCTCCACTTATTTTTGTAAATAGATTTTACTTTTTGTGTGTCGAGGATGGGTGTTCTGAAGTGCAAGTGAGGCAGAAAATATGCTGCTTGGCTACATGGTAGTTTATAGCAGACTCATATACTGCCAAACAAATTCTAATAGTTATGGATGTTATAATTCCCTGTTCTTTCTGATGCATGGTCACCATTATGAGTGTAATGATTTGGTCTTTCTAGTGGGCCCAAACACTGCTATTGGGAACGGTTGGATTAGCCCAACTGACTATGCAATGTCAGAAGCATATGGTATTGCCTTACAGATGGCTAAATCTACTACGAGATTCCATGTACTCGAAACCATTCTTATATTTGTTTTTGAGTTCATGCAAGATATGGCTAACCACAGTTGGATGTCATAGGTCTCTTGGTATGTCAAGATCAACTTGGCAATTCACCTTCTTGAGGAGGAATTATTCATCAGTAAAATGATTCATTGAGGAGGGAGGATTGGAGTGGAATAAAAGCAATGTAGAAAACTGCAAGTCATGACTTGTATCATGACTGTGGAGAAGTGTATTATAGAAAGTATGAAATTAATTGAGAGAGAAAAAGTAATAGTGAATTATAGTACTTTTTAACCACGAAGAATAGGCCAATTTATGTTGTATCCATAGTATCACATACGAATCATTAATCACGTCAAAATTTAAGAATCAATGTAATAAATTATTTAAAATAATCATGAAGAAGAAAAAAAATGAAAAATCCTTCACCATGTCAGAAACTAGGTAGTCAAAATCAGAAGTCAGAACCCAGTCATTTATGACCCTAAAAAAAATCAGGGATTCATGGTTAGCCATCCATCTCGGTCCAAGTCGATTAACTATAAAAAAGTGATTACATATTTATATGGAAATAAATACAAGCATAGCAAGAGAATACATCTTTAGTGACAAGTCAAACCCTATGTCACACGGATATGGGTACGGGTGTCCTATGGTATAAATAGGAAATGAAGTAGGTGCCAACATGAAGAGCTGTAAGTCAAAGAGGTGCCTCGTTTCATTTTCGTGCATGTTCTCCAACACCCACATCCAATTTGTGCTATTGAAGTCGGATCACGGTTCTTTTACCACATCAGATGAATTTTGTAGGACTTTCTTTTTTCTTTTCTTAAGAGAAGCCATCATAAGACTATACGTACAAGCTTAAACCATCCATTAAAAAGAGAAAATTTTTTTGTGTAGCTTATCCATTTCATGCACCAGTTGTTGTCTAAACGAGTCAAGCATCGCTCAATTTGAGGAGAAAAGGACTTGTATACCGAATAACAGAGATGAACTACAGAAAGAACCACGTCTGGCAGAATAATGGTAAGCAGCAAAAGCCTTATCAACTACAAATTAACTTCATTAACCAATTGGTTGATAAGGAATAAGTTTATTAACCCCATTGCAAACCATTTCTACAATGCTAAAGAGTCTCTAAGGCTTCAATATCACTACAGCAATCTCGGGTATCGCCGAGCGGTCGGCGAAGAGCACCCCAAGGCCGACCTACAAGCCGTCGGTAAAAATCCCGTAGAGAAACCACTCCCAACGATTTTAGGCGTCGGGAATTATAAACTAATAATTGCCGATGCCGGGCACAAGCTCTTACGTACCGGTGATCGTTCTCACTGCTATAGCCGTTGTGCCCTGAAAAATAAAAAAAAAAAGCTCTCGTACATGAACATGTTGGTACTTACTGCCTATACATACATTCAGCTGTCCAATCTAAACAAAGGATTAATAATAAAGACAAGGCAAATTCAAAATCCACAATACCACCAGTATTTTTACGAGGCCAAACCAAAATGAAGGGTTAGATTTATCTTCAAATTCATCTTTCATTTTTGGTAATGGTGGCGTTGTACGAATTAGAAAAAGGTATGCCGTTCATAATCATGGGGAGGCTCACGCTGGATGCCTAGCGGCACCTGGAGACCAGCAAGGGGGTAGCGAGAGACCAATTGCAAATAGATTTCCCATGAGGTCCATTCACAGATTGCCACCAGTTAAAAGCAGTAGTATGCAAACACATAAAAACAGCTTCTGTACTCGAGCTCAAAATTTATGCATTCATTGGTATACATTTTAAGGTGGGGAAGAAGGCTAAAAAGGAAAAGAAACAAAGATAAAAGACGACAGGCCTATATGAACTTGAATCTTTACAGGTGCATTGGCATTTCATGCCCAAAATTTGCATCCTCATTTGAGTGTAATAACAGGCGTGCAGCCATATGTCTCCATTAGACATACAAAGTTCTGGGCAATGTATGGCTGAAGGCAATCTGCATTGCAACCCCAGGATGATGGTCAATCCATGAGAAAAGTCTCTCTCGCTGCTCTGTCCTAATAGAGTTATTCATCCCGCTTGTGCTATCATCAATGAGCATTAATGTTAATTTCCAAATCCTTTTCTGTCCTTGGCTGATTTATGGACTTGTGATGTTCCAACTCTTCTCTGCAACTGCAATGGAAAGAAGAGGTCAGTTCAAGGTTAGAGACATAGTGAAAGCAAACCAGACTTGGTAACAGAGAACCATTTGAAATTATATTCAGTTAGACTTTTTAGATTTAACTTCTCTCTCTCTCTCTCTCTCTCTCTCTCTCTCTCTCTCTCTCTCTCTCTCTCGGACTGTGGTTAATTGGCTTCCAGGCTTCTTGGTTATACTGGCTTTGTAACTGTGCCAATCTGTGGTTGGCTTTTATGCAATGTTGAAATCCCTCTCCCTCTCCCTCTCCCTCTCCCTCTCCCTCCCTCTCTCTCTCTCTCTCTCTCTCTCTCTCTCTCTCTCTCTCTCTCTCTCTCCCCCTCCCTCTCTCTCTCTCTCTTTCTCTCTCTCTCTATCTCTATCTCTCTCTCTAGGACTGTGGTTAATTGGCTTCCAGGCTTCTTGGTTATACTGGCTTTGTAACTGTGCCAATCTCTGGTTGGCTTTTATGCAATGTTGAAATCCTTCTCCCCCTCCCTCTCTCTCTCTCTCTCTCTCTTGCACACACATACACCGGCAAATGAATCTGTACATATACACACATAGAACAGTAGATGTTCAGCCTTAATACAGAGGCTTTATCTCCATATTGTAATTGGCTTAGAGGATGGAAAAATGAGGAAGGAAGGAAAAAATTGAGGACAGTGAAATGCCATCCCTGAGGACATAGCCTTAATGTGAACTCCTTTAACTTTGTCTCCAAAATCTAGAAACAAAGCTCAAGCAGCAGAACATATTGTAAATACAATCTACTTATAAACAAGAGAGCAAACCCCATAAATTCCTAAAATTGCAATACATAGTTACTTCCATAGGTGCGCCCAAACACTAGCAAAAACCCCAAAAAGAAAATTGCAACAAGAGGAAAGATAACATTAACATCACAAATGATTTTCATAGATGATTTCTAATTAGGCAAAACTCACCAAGAATCCAGCAGTTTCTTCTATGGTTTCTCAAATTCCTTTGCCTGAAAGCCTTTTTCTATTGGAAAAATCGATTAGGAGATTCCATCCAAAATTTCAGAAAAGAAACTCCAACAAGCCAAGTTGTGTTGGGCGGTGCCCATAAGTAACTCACAAAAAGGAAGACCGTAGGGCCGAGATAGGGCACATAATAGTTGTGGCAAAAATCTACATATAATGTAAATGCCAATAAAAGACGTTCTGCCACCGACTCACACACGTAGTTCTTCCTTCGGCAGTAGCGGTGCCCCTCAATCAGCAAGGTCGGGAAGAGGATGGGGCGTCAAAGGTCATTGCCGCTCTTGTTGAATCAACAACCTGAATTTTTCTTCATCTTCATCAACGCTGCAAGCAATAGCACTGTGGCAATGGAAAATATTGCAGGGCCCCTACGAGAGGGAGAGAGGGAGTTTCTTTTTTCCTTTTCATTTTTAGGGAAAGCCCTAATAATGAAAGGGTAAAACGGCACAGGTCTAAGGTGGGATCTCCCAATGCCTTGGGTCGTCAGCGTTACCTTTTTACACTATCGAACGGCTTATAGTCCCTCAGTGGCACTCAATATTGTTGTAGTGTCGAACCAGCTACAAAGTAAGAGTACAATGAAATCCGAAGTAGTAAAAGGGAATAATTATATGTTCGGATCATTTGTATAAGATGTATGGCAAGAGAATCAATTCTCCTGCTGCCTGCAGGCTCATGAGCTAGCGCTCTTGCAAGAAGGCCAAGACCGAGAGTGAACAATTAATGCCAGCCCATTTCCTCCTGGTAAACCAACATCCGATTCTTCTTGCTGGAAGATGGTAACATGGGAATTTTAATTATTTGGCAAATAACTTTCAAAAGAAGATCAATATTAAACATTATTGATGTGTTCGTCGAGAAGAGAAAGCAGACCGTTGGATAAGGTACATATGCAGACATAATCAAGTAGATAAGAGTGAGAAGATACATATGCAGAGATAATCAAGTAGATAAGAGTGAGAAGATAGAGAGAAACACTCGCTTTCTTTCGTTTAGAAAGTTGGGGGAGGCATTTGGTCTTGTAAGACAGTAAATAATGACACTCCTTAGTCATTTTAACGTTTCCTGTTGTTGTAAGTCGCTCGATGGTTGAGTCATTCCCCAACTTCCATTATTCCTCTTCTTGCTCGTTCATCTGCCGGAGGAAATTTCCAATGAAGCTCTCTGCTTTGGCAAATAGTTCATCGGCTTCTTCCACCTCTTCTTCCTCCATTGTTTGATCATCAGGAACTGTTGGCATCTCAATCACGGCTCCTCCATGAACATTAGTTCCTTCATCTTCGTTGTCTTCTTTACATTACACGGCAACAAAAACAGGAGACAGCATAAAGAATTCCGTTAGACAATGAGAAACTAATCATCAGGGCCAACAAGAGCTTGGCCACCACATAAGAAATAGCAACCAATCGAAAAGACTGCAAGTAGATGCATGCATATTTTGCATCGTGCCCATTGCTTTCGGACGAGAGATAATGATGTCTCTAATTCGGCGGCCGTAGATAGCCGTGGTGGTTCGCACAGCAAATGGCAGCGGCGGCGAAGAAAGGACGGAGGGAGTCAAAGAGAGGCCAATAGACTGAAATGTTGAAGACCCTGACAGCCACCCATAGAGTTGCAGGGTTGCGCCGAGAAAGCGGTCGCCGAGGGACAAAGCTTACACACAGAAAGCGAAAGAAGGAAAGAGAGAGGCACGCTGACGAGAGTGAGGGAGAAAGAGATAGAAAATGTTACCCTGTAGTTTGCTCTTGCTGCAGAAGAGGCACAATGCAACCAAGAAGACTACGCTGACGCCGCCGAGGGCCAGGAGCGCAACCATGACAAATTGTTCCATTGATAAATATATATCTTCTGTACACTCCCTAGTACCCTCCCTAGTGCACCCTTGATCTTGCTAGACACGTCCCTGCGCCCCTTGTTCTTGCTAGACACGTCCCTGCGCCCCCTTGTTCTTGCTAGACATGTCAAACTGATGGAACTGTGTTGAACAATATATATACGTAGCTTCCCTCTTGCACATGCAGACGTAGACCTTCCATGAAATGTCTAACAAACCGCCCAAAATGATAGTGGAATGCTTTGTCTGGCAAGTGGCAAAGCGCTCAAAAAGATATACATACAATGGAATTGCTAGTAATAGTAATAACAATTTCATTATTCTTTTGTGTGTCAAAATGACAAGTGACTGAATATTAGTAATAGTAACAACACCATTTTCATGCACCACGCAAGCATTATCATTTTGTGCGCCCGTGCTATTGTTAGTAACCCTTTATCATTTTGTGCGCCCCTGCAGTTTCTATAACCATGTTCAAAATATCCCACTCTGATAGACATCCAGATCTAGTTACATGCACTTGGGGAGTTGAATTCCCTGTTGTTCATGATATAATTGGTTCATGATCAATTAACCTAAGTTTGAGTTCAATAATTAGGCAGTATTTGGAACATCGTTATAACAATAGGATGGCACACAAAAAAGTTAATCGGTTGCTAATAAATAGCATGGACGCACAAATGATAATGGAATACCAACAATAGCACCAGCACACAAGATGAAAATGGAGTACTAACAATACCATGGCGCACAAAAATGATAATGCAATTGTTGTTACTATTACTAACAATTCCACTTTGTATCTTCTTTGTGCGATTTGTCAGACAGCATTCACATGGTACACGGAAAGATAATGAAAATGTTATTACTATTACTAACAATTCCATTGTACATATATTTTTTTGCGGGCTTTACCAAACATACCATTCCATCATTTTTTTGTGCGATTTATCAGACATTATATGGGACAGAGACATATATATATATATAATACTAGTCAACACAATTCCATGGAATGCCATGTCTAGCAAAGCCCACAAAAAGATATATATATGTATATATATATATATATATATACAATGGAATTATTAGTAATAGTAATAACATTTTCATTATCTTTCCGTGTACCATGTGAATGCTGTCTGACAAAGCGCACAAATTAGATACACATTGGACTTGTTAGTAATAGTAACAACAATTGCATTATCATTTTTGTGCGCCATGCTATTGTTAGTACTCCATTTTCATCTTGGGTGCTGGTGCTATTGTTGGTATTCCATTATCATTTGTGCGTCCATGCTATTTATTAGCAACCGATTAACTTTTTTGTGTGCCATCCTATTGTTATAACGATGTTCCAAATACTGCCTAATTAATGAACTCAAACTTAGGTTAACTGATCATGAACCAATTATATCATGAACAACAGGGAATTCAACTCCCTACGCGCTCGTGACTAGATCTGGATGTCTGTCAGAATTAGATATATAATCCGGTCGAACATTAATAACTACTCTGTTAGACACGCCTTCCAAAACGAAGACCGATCGATCATCGTCAAGTAGCAACCATGGACGTCCTTGATGGATGCTTTAACCAAAAAAGCAGTAGGACTGACTGTAAAAGAGAAAATTTTTGTGTAAAGAATTAGAGAACACGACAAGCTACTGCGAGAGGGCGGCCAAAGAGTTGAAAGAAAAGAAAAACATGAGAACAATAAAACAGGTCATGGAACGACGAGCTCATTCGGTCCATACACAGTTTGTATTCAAGAATTAGGCAGTATTTTGAATATGGTAATAGGTATATCTAAGCAAATCCAATCCGTATATATCATTGATTATGTTTTTTTTATGTCTATCTAGATGCTTCTCTCATGGAGTGGGACAAACTAACCATATATATGTATATATACTCAACTATCAAATGAAGGCCTAACGACCAGTTTTGCGTTGGCATCAGATTTAGTTTAATAGTATATAATTAAGTGACCTTTCGCTTGCCGAATCAGCTTTGTTTCCAATGAAATTGGATTATTACCTGCAAGATTTACAATTTCAGTGGTCTACCATCTATATCTGTTAACTTTTAAAGATTGAATTTGGATTTGTTATTAATTATTTACTTGATAGTCATATCATACCTCCTTTTACACTAATTTAATTGTAACCATCTAGTGTACTGGTCCACCTTTTCTTTTGTGAGTCCAAATCCAGATAATAAAAGTGACAAAACCACAAAAAAAATTATTCCAAATGGTAGTCAACCGCACTTTGTCTTGGTTCCTTGTTCGTAGGAACTTCTATAAATAACCCTCATTTATCAAGGACTAGAGAGAGAGATTGCATTGGGACTTAAGGGAACTGCATTTGGGTACATGAATTGATATAGCATTGTCTGCCTGGGAAAGATTGTAATCTCATGCGTGTAAGAGTGCTTACTCATATCTTAATTAGATCCTTGGGCATTTAGCGCAGTTGCTAAGCCTAAATAAACTAAACCTAACCAGGAGAATAACAAAAAGGCAAAAAGAAAACAAAAAACTATGGTTTGGATAAAGGGATAGCAAACTAATTTAATCACACACCAAATAATAAAGCAAAAAAATAAAAATAAAGCAAAAAAGAAAAGAAAAGTAAAGAGAGAGGGAAATACCCAACACCCTTGGAGTCTATGCATTAGTTTGTCACAAGTGGCCTTTAGCCATAAAAGAGTTGCTCCCCAATACTGCTTGGGAACAAATAAGATCTGATATAGACCCATTAAAGCTTAACCTAACACAGATCTAATCCGGACTAAATTTTGGCCAAGCAACCACCTTTCCAACCAAAGAGCATAGCAGGGGGTTAGGGTCTTCCCCATCTCTAGCACAGGCTCTTTGTCTTGGCATTTGGTGCCACGACTTCTTGCTTGTCCTCTCTATTTATAGTTGCCTAGAGGATAGAACTCTTTATCCCTAATTGGTACAAAACTAAATTTTGTGTGGGAACTCGTGCCGCACATTAATGCAGGCCATTTCATGAAACCTTAACATTTTCATCAAATTTTGCAGGGAAACGTGACTTAGATGTTGATCAAAACTGATATGACCATGAATTAGACTTCTAAATCTGATCCATATATATGACCTTTATCAGATAATAAACATTAGAAAATGGATATCTAGATCCAAATTTGAATGTGACAGCCTCAGAACTTTGTCCATGCATGCACATGCAATATTTCGATCGGCATTGGTTGGTCTAGTCCCTATAAAGTATTGACCAATGTATTAATAAAATATCAAAATGTCAGTTTCTACCTTATTTTATAGCTAAGACGGTGTGATGGAGTTCGCACGTATCAACATGTGCATTATCTTTTGAGGATTCCAATGTGATTTAGAACCCAAGGTAATTCGCAATCTATTACCCACAATATGCATTTGACTTTTTTGGTACAAATGTTATAATATTAGTCATTGTTTGTTACTCGCACTTATTATGTATAAGTAAATTTAAGTAAAAATATCATTTCTTACAGGTTGTTTTGAGGATATACCTTTTTCATCAATGCCCATGATGTAAGCTTGTTTACAAGGTAGCATATTAAACCAAATTTTCACTTTCACTACATGTGAAACACCCCACGATATTTTAACTTTTACTACAAGGTATAAAATGAAATTTTCAAAAGTAACTAAATAATTGCAAATCACAAGTAATTGAGCTAAAAATATAGTTTTTTATTTTTAAAAGTAGAATTCACATTATTTGCCGGTTTTGCGATAAAATGTGGCTTGTAAGTTTATCTAATATATGAAATCCTTGTGTATAAGGTTTTAGTTAAATTTCTACTTGGACTTTGGACTAGCTGGAACACATAATTTCAATTTCAACATAGTTGACTAGAGGTTGAGAAGTTATAACTGGGGCTAGAAACGTGCATTTTGTGTCCCTGCCCAAAATGAATTTTGGGTCAAAACCTTATGAAAAAGTCAAACTATATATCACACATTCGGGGTTGATCGATATGAGTATCCAGTCTAGAGTGAGTATGGTTTGAACTGCATAGGAATCCGGGAAGTAGACGCGAACTGGACATGGATCTACTGTGCTCAGAGACCTACCATGGTGGAATTGGACATTGCTATTGCATAATCGACAAACTTATTCATAAGATCGTTTACGATTTGATTAAGGACCGACGCCTCCTGAAACAAAGTGATAAGTTTGGGTAATTAAGTTTCAAGAAATCGTCTCTCCATCTCCCTCTCTATCCAAACGATGCTAGCTTATCTGGTCAGGTCGATGCGCGGTAATGGGCCGGTCCCTCGTTCAATTCCCGAGGGTGCAGCTTTATTGATGGCGAAATGTCAGTATTGGTTGATGGGTCTTTAATCTGGTTTATGGGATGGGGTACGCTGTCTCCACTCATAAACGCAGACCAGCCACCTATCGGGCTGCACAACTAGTCGAGCCAATTCGGGCTCGACTCGAACTCGCTCGACTAAGCTCGGCTCGAACTCGACTTGTTTATAAACGAGTCGAGTTCGAGCTGAAAGTTAAGCTCGAGTAAATAAACGAAGAACTCGACTTGATTTTAATTTTTTTTTTAGATTTTTTGTTTTTATTTTCATTTCGTTTTTTTTTTTCGTCTCATTTTTCTTTCCTCCCTTTTTTCTTTTTTTGTTTCCATTTAGTTTTCTTTCCCTTTCATTTTTTTCCTTTCTTTTTTTTTCTCTACATTTTCTCTTCTCCCCACGCACACCTTTTTCTCTCTCATTTTTCTTTCCTCCCTCTTTTTTTTTTCTTTTTCCCTCCCTTTTTCTCTTTTCTCCCCCTCCCCCACGCCGATTTCTCTCTGGACTTGTAAAATGAACCGCATTTGAAGGAGAAATAAAAAGTCAAGCCGCTCGAGCTTTAAAACAATTTCTCGAGTCGAGATCGAGTTAAAGTAATGAAACTCGAGCTCGACTCGGCTCGTGTGCAGCCCTAGCCACCCAGGCTCTCCCTCTCAAGGCGGAAGACCGTAAAATTCTGATAAAGGCTTCACTTTTTTGCCCCGTTCATTTATACAACACCAATGACAAGTCACATTATTTAAAAATTGTATTTTTGTAAAAGTATTAGCATGCATGCTTTTGTAGATGCAATTTACCTTCACTACCCTCGTTGATTTCCCTTGAACATTTAAGAAAAAATTTGTTGGTGCCGGTTTGGTTGTCGAACGTAGAACATGCTCTCTACATTTTTCAACCGTATGCCTCACGCTTATTGGGCGATTGTCTCAAACCATGGCTTTCTATGTTTCTGCATGTAGTTGAAAAAAAAAAAGGGCGTATGATTGGAAATGCATAATACTACGCCGTCCCATATCTCTTTACACCAAATCCTTGGAAACTGACTCAAATAGAGATACCTTTGTGAGGAAAAAAAGAACAAAGCTCGAAACAAGTGTCGGCTAGTCGGGTGCTAACCTCGCACCATACAAGCTTTGCAACACATTCGGGTACGCGTCTCATAAGACGGACAAATCAAGTCGGCTGACCAATAAAGGGATTCCTCCGTCAATAGGGAAAACAAAGTAAAGCTATTATATGCTGTCGACGGGCATCAGCTAAACACTGGCGGCGACAGAGAACAAATATTCCGTATGCAACAGATAGAGGGAGAAAGCAAAAGTGAAAGTAGACATGCTGAACAGAAGAGACCGCAGGCTGAACAATGATAATATCTAACAACATTTGTACGCATCCGTCCACATATTCTTATTACAATGTACCAAGACCCTTTTCCCAGAAAACGAACCCCCATGTAGCCGTCCCACCCAAGCAAAAAGAAGCAAGCGACACCGTCACCAGTAACCATTCCTTGCACCGCCAAGTCTTTCGAATTCAGGCGTTGGCGAATCTGATTAAAGCGCGTCAAAAATAGAAATCAATACTAGAAGTGTTTTCGGGCACAGAACAAAAGCATAGAAGGAAGGAAAAAAACTTTACTTACCCAAGCTCGGAGAGCTTCAGGTGGGCCTCAGCATAGCCATCAAAGAAAGCATCCTCATCCTGCGACAAAAAAGGCCAACAGAATCCATAAATTGTGACGCGGAAATTGTATGCAGAGTTACATGCCTTTCTCTAACAAGCATCAGAGGGACCAGGATTCGATGGAATCGAACACCTACCGCTGCGTACTTCTCCACGAAAGGACGGAAAACTGGGTCCGACAGAAGGGCCTTGTCTGATGGAAGCTGAAGCAGCCCAGCCTTCTCCCCGCTCAGCAACTCCCTGTACACGCAACGCACGTTGAGAATCATTTACTAAATTCAAACTACCTCATCCGTAACGCACTTCAAAAAACAAGAACGCAAGGAGGAAGAAGACGAAGAGAAAAGACCACGGCAGATTACTTGAAGTAGCTGTTGTCAAAGATCAATGGGTTCTCTGTCCAAGCTCCCTCGAATCCAGATCGCTCCTTGTGGCATCTTCCCTGCAGTATCAACCAAGCATTCAAAAAAATGCCAACACTATATACTAACACATAGGTCTATACGCCTGAAAAAAATCAATGAGGTCTAAGCAGCATTTAATAAAGATGACCTCTAATGTTTTCTAGAAGAGAATGGAGGATGGTTACCAAAGTGTGTCCTCCCGACAAGGCAACAATGTCCTGATCAGACAGACCCATCTGCTCCTTGAAGACAACTCTCAGGTGATCAGAACCTGGAAAGCGTTGAAGAAAAAGCATAACAGCGATCAGTTTTGTAGCCCACAGGCAAGCAATCAGGCTTTAGTTCGATAGCATATCATATACGTACCCTTGGTGGCATCTGGAAGTCGGCCTTCCACGGCAGCCTCAGTCTTGTCCTGTAAAAGTGTCTACACAGTTAGAGCCGTAATACACACCAATGCAGTGCCAATGCAGTGCCAGCTTCAAGGCAAGCCAAAATCTGGACGTCTTAAAGTGACCACTGAGTCACTGACCAATTTACCTGTCTCCCTGGGTTGAATGGAATCTCCGGTCCACCGGTGACCTCAACAGCAACAACTCCAGCCAGCTGCAACATTGAAGTGCTCATGAAGAACTGTACGACATACAGAACTAAAAGGCACAAAGCATTTCAACGCCTTCTTGTCAAGAGGATAATGTAAAAAGCAGACTTTAAGAAAACCAACAGTTTGATGAACGACTTCAGCCAAAAAAAAGGAATTTGGTTTGGTCTTTCAGCTTGAAGACATGTAAATCAACAAGGGGAGCGAACTCTTTACCTGGACAAAGTCAGCATAAGAGAGGGATGGGAATTGATCCCTGACTGGCTCCAAAATCCTCACAGCAATGTCGAGCCCCGCGTTTGCCCCATGAGCAAGTTCGTTCTTGATGGTACCGAAAGGGCCTCCCGTCATGCTCTTAACATCAAAAGTTCCAGCCGAGTGCCATCTGCAACATCATTACGTCTCCCCCATCATATGAAGCAGCAAAATTGACATACATGTGTAGGAAAATTTACTGTACTCAGACCATGTTTTAAGTCACATTCGTCACAATTTTGACCACGAAAAATTACTGTGTACTCAGACCATTTTTCAGTCACATGCCAGTTGACGTTTTATCAGAGGAAGAAACCAAATGCTTTTGAAAATTCAGTACCAAGTGAATAAAGAAAGGAAGACCAAATCACCAGCCGGTGGGATTTCGAGACGCGTCCATGAATAGTTTTTTCGTATTTAGGCAGGGGAAGTTATGGAGCTAGACAAGTCTTTGCGAAGAAATGCCCAGCCTTGTCAGAAAAGGCGTTGAGAAAAACATAAAGGTGAAGACCGAAGAGGATCAGTTGCGAATTTTTAACCAAGACAAAAATAATGCAGTATAAGATTCGCAGATAATGGGAAGCTTCAAAGTGGCTTAGATGAAGGCATCTGAACGTACGCCAGACGCAGGATAATGGGAGCGCAGTTCTTCTCCGCAATGACAGCTCTGAGCTTCCTCCTGCATTTCTCAATTGCCTTCTTGTATTCCTCGCTAACAGTTGGGTAGATTTTTCCCATTATTACTTCCTGCGAAAGATGTAACACAAGAACCTTCAAATCATTGTTGAACAGCAAACACCAGACTCGGAATGACAACCTTCAAGTTAATCAAGCAAACAGCCATAATCATAAAAGTTTGAAATCCACGAAAGCAGAGGATTATAAGACGCAAGGGACGAGAGAACAGGAAATATGTAGAAGCAATTTGGATATAATCATTTGAAGAAGCAACTGCCTGCTAAAACAAGAGTGGCGTAGATTTTCCATTTTCATCCTTAAATTGATGAATTATGTGAAAGTTCAAGTAAAAAAGGGGGGAAAAAATTGTGCCATTTGCGACCTTTTTTTTCCCTCCGTCTTAAGTTAGATAGAATGTAATGAATTTTTCGCCAGGTGTTTTGAATGGTGAGGGTTAAACGTTATTGAGGCTGTCAAATGTTCCCAAAAGATGGCTGGTGTTGTTTGAATTGGGGATTGTATAGTCGCCCGGTCTCAGAGCTCTCCATCATTTAGACACGCTCTTGCGCCTACAGAAATTTCCAACAGCCAACCGATTCTCTACAGCAAGCGTCTTTATCGACAACAACGTTCAGTACAAGTTTTCCTCTTGACAGAATTAGCGCCCTTCGTCTTCAAAAAAGACCAGCGGCCGACTTGTTGCATTCATTTCTTATCCATTCTTCAGGGACATACAAAGCCTTAAAGCATGATCGAAAAGAAAATACAATTTTACCAATAATATGCTCACAATTTTACCAATAATATGTTCCCTTTCATTGTTTCAGATATTTTAATACTTCCAGACATTTTAAACCTGCTCACCTTGTCAGCCAAATAACGCAAATACTATGGCAATTTTTTAATTTTTTAATTTTTATGTTTTAAAGAGCTTTATGGAAGTTTATCAATGTTCATGGAAGAAAAGTAGTAGAAAACTTATTATTAATATAATATTTTCCTCCTCTTTTTAGAGCTTTTGGAAAAATGTTAAAAACGAACCTTTGGATTCAGAAATCTCCCTGGAATAATTTTTGTGACTACGGTCTTACCGGAGGCAACGCATAAAGAAGGAGCACACCACGTGCCCCAATTTGGCAAAAGCCGAGTAGTGGATATTTCAACATATAAAATGCTAGTTGAATTGAAATCGTTGCTACTCCTAAACGTGCATCCTGACCAACATCTGAAAGTGCCCCCCCTAAATTTGACCACTCCATAGAAGTGCCCTGTTGAAGATCTCATAACTTGAATATTCCTAAATTTTCCGCTTACTTCGTTAGGGAGTAACTCGTACGTTACGAAGTTTATAAAAGCAAACTACATTTACATTTGGCCCATTAAATCTGTTATTATTGATAATTAAAAATTATTAATGTCACAAAAACATTAAAATGTATTATTTGAGCCCCTGACATAAACCGTTTGCTACGCCACTGGGTCCTACTGTGCAAATCGTTTCAAGGGGGCCAACAGCTTGGCCAGAAGCTTACACTCAAAGACCACCTGTCCCGTCAGTTACGGGGATGTCAGTGGACTTCTAAGAGGCAATTCAAAGAAACGAATAAAGTATCAACAGAAATAATAGAAACCGATAGGAGAAAGAAAACATATATTTTGCTATTAATTTCGAAACAAAGTTATCATTTCGAAAGAAATGTTTATCGTAATTGCTCAAAAACAGTTTTGTCCTTAACAATAACAAAGATAAGTTGAGAAAAAAAACAGCACCATACGGTGTGATCAGGGTGGTAACGCGGACGACGAAGCAGGAACAGGAGAGAGGCCAACTTCGTAGAAGCAGGGTACGGCCACCGTCTATAAAAAAACTGGGATGTTTGCAATTTTCCAAAAAACTGAGGTTAAATATATATCCACCAAATCTTGGAGAAATGACCTCCAACAATCGAAGGGACAAAAAAAGGGCACGAGAAAAGGCATGAACGAGAAATAGATCATTTGTTGGGGGCCTTACCAAGTTATAGATCAAAATAAAGCAAGCAAAATCAACAACTGACAGCAAAGGAAATGAAGAAAAACAGGAAAATTAATTCATCGAGTTTCGCCACGAAAACAGGATACCAATTTCTTTAAATAAAAGAGAAGGAATCATGGTTATCCAAAGTACACCACCTTGTCCAATGAGGCCAACGAGAGGGAGAGAGAGACTGGCCCTTTCAAAAGAAAACGGGGATATCAAGGAAGGCAACTCCGCAAAGAGAAAGAAACTCAAAAAACGAATCGAACTAAAACATCTGACGGAAAAGGAACTACTAATGGATAAAAAGGAAATGATGTTGAAGACGAGGGTGTGGACCTATATAACTCGAAAAGAAAAGCAGACTAACACACTTCGCTGATCAACTACACGAAATAAGAAAAGCGTAAAGCAAAATAAGAGAAAAGAGAAAGAAGACTTTGTTCGAGATGAAGCAGCTGAAGAAAACAACTATAAACGATCATACTGTAATCCTCATCCTCGGGTAGGAAACCGAACGACATTGAAAAGAAGTTAAGATACAGCAGAAGTACAACAGGTGAGAAAGAAAACTAGCCGCACCGACACGGCAAGAAGAAAAATTGAACAGCTGCAAAACTAGAAACTGAAACCAACCATCCGGTGGCAATGAACACTATAAAAGATTGAAGGCCACATTCAGAAAAAGAAGAAACTCATCAGTCATCAGGTCGGAAGGAAAGCCATAACGATCCGAAACGGTAGATCAACTGTCCATTTTCAAGGAAACGCAAAAAGCGTCATCCGATCGCAACAACGAAAACTCGAAAGAAAAAGTAGACACAAAAAGGAAACGCTTACTGGAAACCATCCGATCACAAAACTCAAAAGCCATTGATCATGCTAAAGGAAATACGGAATGTGGAAACAAAAGCCAGATCGAAAGGAAGCACAGAATCGTTCAGATCAAAATCAGCGCGGAAACCGACGAAGAAGACGAAAGAGCAAACGGAGATGGTCAGTTGGCTCACCGAGAGTGGAGAAAGCGACAGAGGCGGGAGGCAAAGGAAACCCTAAACACCGAACCAGCGAGCGACACGAGCAGTTCACGCATCCACCCCTCTCACTCTGCCTGCCCGACTATTAAAGGGGCGCCAACAAGCGGTCGGAAGCTTCTAGTAACTTCGTTCCTCGCCGTCCGATCCTGGATCCGACGGCTGGATCATCCCTTCCCACATCGACGGCTCAAATCGCTCGGTCGCCAAGAGATGCATGACCAACAGATAAGGTGTGGAAGTAAATAAAGGGATCCGTTCTTGTTTCGATTCCTTTCACTCAGTAGTCGGCCCACAATTTTGCCCACAGTCAACTGACCTTTCTACCCTTGAGCCCAATGAGGAGAATTTTCTGAATAGTGAATGGTCAGCTCGGTATTGCCCCTGCCAAAGTTTTCATCATCACCGAAAAAAATATTGTCACTTTCTTTGGGTGGTGGTGTTCTTGTCACATTTATGCCCCTAAAATTGTTGGAAATGATGGCCGCATCCTCGGCCTGGGGAATTGTGAAAGATGAGGATAATAATGTCATTTTCAATAATACCATGTTACGCTGGTTTCTGCTTCAAAATCGGGCAACAGCGTCGTCCACATCCTGACGAGAAAGCCCTCACCTCAAACAATATTTTATCACAAAAGGACAAGAATGTCCTGCAAGAGTGGAGGGCAATTTCGCCAATGATGAAATGTATCGTTAGGTGCCTAGTGTGAACGCGGTGAAGTCCACTTGATTCCACCGGTAGTGCTCGCAGTCCACGAATGGGACTTTGCCACGTTTGCATCCCCGAAAGGACGTCAGGGACTAGTAGCTCAATGGTTGGCGAGTCGCTAGAACCGACTCGAATTGAAAGTTCCACTCGGACTGGGTCGGGCTTGGGCAGGCTGGATGCCTGATTAAATTAAAGAAATATTTTTTTAATATAAATTATAATTATATATTATAATCATATATAAAGTATCAATAAACATAATGTATTGAAAAATTTTAACAAGGTGAACCCAACTTAATCAAACCCACTCAGGCCAAGCCGATGCCTTTTCTGCGGACTCAAACCTAAGCTCTAGTCTTGCCGAGTATTCGACCGAACGCAGAGCCTTAAGGGATCAGAAACAGAATCAAGTAGCTTTGCCACCAATTGGACTAGACTGATTTTAATAACACAAGTTCTGATAAATAAAAAGCTAACTCGTTTAATTTAATGAATCAAACTTGAGCAAAGCAAGCTTGACTTGATTAAACTCTATTAAGCTCGCGGAGAAAGAAATACTTCTCTTTTATATGCAAGTGGAATGTTGTCTTCTTTGAACGTCGAGTGAATCATAACTTTTGATACATGGCTTTGCCTAAGCTCCAGCCAAACCTGCACTCGAACTTAGCTAAGTTGAAGTCGACTAGTCGAGCCCTCTAAGCTCAAGCTAGCCAACTTGAGCTCAAGTTGTGGCTTGTGCCACTTGAGCTGAGTTCGAGCAGGCCCAACTCAGGTCACCAACAACCTATTTACGTTTTGTTTGTTTTTTATTTTCTGTATTCCATTTTTATTTAACTTTTTTTTCATTTTTACAAGTCAAGTTTCTGTTAATCTGACCTCTACCAATATTGAACTTCAAAGTTATATTTAGGTACCCAAACAATTTTTTTTTCTTTTTTGGTCAGCAAGTGCATTTTAAGATGTACAATAAGATCACGGGTACCAAACCCCCCGGTCGATACTCGATAGGATAGCTAATGCGCATTTAAGGTCTCACACCAGACATCAATGCAGCCTTGTAAGGAAACTTCGCTCTCACTTAGATGGTTAGACTCTTACTTATTATATACCATAATAAGAGAAAGTAGACCAAAGAGGAACACATGGATTTGAATTAAATATATTTTTTATCCATATCATTTTTAAAAGATATTTTTTTATGATAATACTGATTTTACCATATTTAACTATTTGATAAGATAATATTAACTACCATCCACACAGAAAAAGTAATATTAGCAGTTGACAGCCCACGTTCACATTAGATTTTTCTAATTTTTAATCCGTAAAGATGACCTGAACCACTGATGAAAATAATTGGTAAATAAATAAAAATAGTACTGCCTTACGAGTCATGCCAGTTCAGGTTTGTTATTTTTAATAAATTCAGTTGGCTTTTTGCTTTCGCCATTATGAATTTCTTTTTACCCAAAAATGTTGTCCTTCTCTTCTAATTGATACGCTACCGGACCATGTTAAAAAAATAAAAAAGTAAGTACCAAAATCAGCTCGTTCGGTCGTTTAGCGCTACAAAATACTTTTATTATGGAAAATATTGTTAATATATAATTAATACCATTCATTCAGAATTCCAAAAAAAAATACAAGTATCGAAAGTAACAATGTTGCCTGGCAAACTGTATTCAAATTTTTCGTCCTTTGGGCCCCGACCCGATCTAATTATCCAGATCTGGCTGAACCTAGGTCCAGTTTAGTCCTAGCTCAGTCACATGAAAACGTTTCAAGGATTGGCGTGGGCCGGCAGTGGCTCACACCAGTCATGCAGTAGCTCTGCTCGGACCGCGATCCCCTGTATGCCTCACCCAACAATGTGTGAACGTTAATTATGAGCAAGTTGGATCTAAAACACATTATCGAACCAAATCCAAATCATTTAGATGTCTAGAAATTGGTAAACAAACATCGGATCCGGTCGCAAGTGGAGAGGAAGTTAGACACACGCTTATGCCCTATTTGGCGACAGTAATAAATTGTTACTGTTCCATTAACCTGCCTATAAAATTGATATTCATTCATGAAACACTATATTAACTTAGTATACCAATCTACTTCAGTTTTTGGTATGTTTATTATGATAACAATCAATTATCCTTGCCACATGACCCCTTGTTAATTATAACAAGCTGGGCATCGGGTCGGCTGACACCCAAGCCGGGGCTCAGGCCCAATACTCGATACTCGAGTTCACGCTCAGGTTCGATTAAAATAAAAAAATATTTTTCAAACATAAAATATATATTTTAATAATAAAATCTATATTTTTTTTAGGCTCGAGCCCAATCGAACCAGGTACCAGGTAGTGACCCAACCCAAGCACCAAATTTGTTGTCATATTAACCAGAAAATCTTATGTCAAACCCCTTAACTAGGCGAACCTAGTTACATCATGCTAGCGCATGAAATTTTCTTGTGCAGTATGTTTAGGACGAAAATACCGCTTGTTCACACACAAAAGCAAAACTTTTTGTAAAGATAAAAATGTAATTAGAAAAAATAAAAAAACTATAAAGGACATTATTTTATAAAACATTACCAAAATGTCTCCTTGCTGTTAATGCCTATATGGGTTGCACAACTCAATCTATTAACTAGAGACTTCAAGGTTTTGTCAAATTATAAAACTCCCAAGATCTTTCCACCGGCCTGAAAATTGTGTTGTACATTCATTTTTATAAGGAGTAGATACTCAGGGGCGGAGGGTGGGGAGGCCTGCAGGGCCATGACTTGTGTGAGAACAGGAAAAAAAAATATTAAAAACATCAATTTTTTTTAGTTTGGTTTAACATGTTGCTCCTCTTGGCCCTACATATTGCTTCTCTTGGCTCGACCTGCGGATAGTTTGGCCCACCCCTGAAAAAAATCCTGTCTCCATCCAATACTAATAACATCTGAACCAGTAATTGACCGTCAACCAGCCACGCACCCTAGTTGATAATTAGTAGTAATTGTTCGAAAGCCAGACGGACCACCCAAGCTCTAATGGTGGAGTGAAGAAAATTAGCTAGAGAGACATCTATTTAGAAACATTTATATATGAAAGGGCACCTATGTATGCATAAAAGTAAATATTAAATTTGTTAATGTAAAAATAAATGAATTTTAAAGATCCAACTACACCACCCAACTAGAGAGAAGGCACTCAGGCACCATGGAACATGACAAGATAGTCGGAGAAAGACAAAAGAAATAAAGAAATGCAAACGCAAGAAAGGTTGAGGAGCTAGCTTTTGACTCACTATTTCCCACGCGTTTTCTTGTGTCTTTTCTTCTTCTTTCCGTCTTCCCCAGGCCACAATCTTTTCCCCCGAAGGTAAAGGCAGTTTGGAGGGCCATGTTCCTAAATCGGCTGTTTGATTCAGTTTTGCAGAAGACATTGAAAAGCAGATTCTCAAACTGAATTCACATTGAAGTGAACAAGTAGGAATTGACTTCTTGAAAAGGAAAAAAAGCCTTCATATTATTTGTATTTTCCAAATCTATAACTCATTCTATCATCCACTCATCCCTACTTCTTTCCTAAAGCACCCGTGCATGCTTTTGGCATCTAAACAAGAAGATATTTAAGTTAAATGGTCTATCATATAACTAGGGTGAACAAAGAGTCGAGCACTCGTTAAACTCAACTCGAGAACGAGTTCGAGCCGAGTCATTTGCTTAATGAGCCGAGCTCACTGAACTCATACAAATAATCGAGTTGAGTTCGAGTTTACTGAACTCGAACTGTTAAAGCTCGACTTGCCTCTAAAATGATGTATAGCGATTTTGTAAATATTCGACTCGTTTTTTTATTAAGAACTGATAATTAATTATGTAAGTTTTTACAAAAGCTCTTTCAAGTTTGTCGAACCTTAGTTGAGTCGAGCTCGATTTATAGTCCATATATTCAAACAAGTTAGTCTAGGCTTAATCAAGTTGAGCTCGAGCTCAACACTTAACTGCCAAGTCGAACTCGAGCTGCTTCTATCGAGCTATTCTCGAGCTCGAGCTGACTGAACTCGAGCATGACTCAGCGCGTGTTCATCCCTACGGGCAACCACTCAAATCTTGAAACAGCTCTTAACCTTGAGGGTAGAAGAAGGGTTGGCTTTAGTCTCTCGCATCAAAGCATAAAAATGATCAACAAGAACTTCTAAAACTAACTGGAATGACATTCTCGCTATTAATTGAAGGATGGTTTTGAAAATTGTACTGAAAATACAGAAAACAAACTATATTTAGTAAAAGTAACTTTACATCATGAAAAACTAAAAATTAACAGGCAGGGGCCATTTGGATGACACCCTCTCTAAACCCAGTTTTATGAAAAGTAAGTTTTTTTTTTTAATTGGGCGACACATTCAAAACCACATATTTTGTGAGTAGCATGAGAAGGTCACACCCTTTTATAATATCAGGTTTTGCTAAAACTGGGTTTTCCTCAAACCTAGCTTTGATGACACCCAATTACTCTAAAAACCTGGTTTTGGAAGTAGAATCCAAATTTTTACTTTCGAAACCTGGTTTTGATGTATCATTCAAACCACTCCATATATATATATATATATATATATATATATATATATATATTCTGTTATATGTGAATTGCCCCGGTATACATGTATAGGGTTTATAAGAACTTAAATACTAGTGGTCCAAATTCTTTGGCTGCACAATGCAATGTGATATTGTAAAATATGATGAAAAAAGAAACTTTTATGTCTTAATTATTAGTTTAATTAAGGAGAAAACTTTTTCTTTGTTATTAAATCAAGAACCGATGGATGCGTCCAAAAGTCTAAAAAAGGTATGATTGATTTGAAAAAATGAACTGATGGACTTTGAAAGTAAGGTGTGGACTATAATTAAAAAAAAAAAAAGGAGCTCGAGAAAATCAAAGTAACAAGGGAGTTGCGTAAAGCGAAAGATTTAGGGCCCTCTTTTGGATTGTAATATAAAGAATGCTTAAATTCCAGAGTTAATTGCAACTTTCTTTATGATTTTTTGGCAATATTTTTTTGGCAAGAGCATAATCAGAATTTTTCATTTAAGCGGCACTAATAATAAGCCTTAAATTTTTAAGTGACATCAACACGTAAGCGAGAAATATTGTTCTGAAGTGTCAATATAAAAAAAAGTATTTTTTATAGCTTTGTGTGGGCAATTTGTCCCACGTTGCCCATACCTGCCTCCGCCCCTAGCAACAATTTTTTAAAATTGTCAGAAATTTATATATTAAACAGCACTAGTAATAAACTTTAAATTTTTAAGTGACATCAACACTTAAATGAGAAATATTGTTCTAAGGTGTCAATACGAAAATAAGTATTTTTTTTTGTAGCTTCGTGTGGGCAATTTGCCCACGTTGGCCATACCTGCCTCTGCCCCTAACAACAAGTGTTTAAAATTGTTTGAATTCAGCAACAAAAGTTATGTATGGACCGGATCTTTGAATGAATCATGTTCCCACCAAGAAGAACAGTCAATGATAGGTTTAGGAAAAGGGACCTTGGCTTCTCTGGTCGAAGACTTCGGGCCAGGTGGGTGGGTGATCTCGTCTGCTTTGGATTTGAGGCAAGGCAGAAACTTGCTAGTCACAAAAAACACTTTTTTTGGAAAAAATGAGATAAATTAAATTGTTGTATAAAACTTAAAAAACACATGAAAAAAACTTTTTTTCATGTTTTTTCATTTTTTTCACTTTTTATTTTTTTTTAATGCCAAACAGTTTTTTTTTCATTTGTTAGAAATTTGCTTATCTTTTGATATTTGTATTATTAGTTTCTCATTTATTTTATTTTCTCCTTATTTTTAATTTTTTTAAAATTTATTGCATTTTTCAAACTCGCCGTATTATATTTGAGAAAATCCTCAATCATCATCGTTCAAAACTCGGAAACGTTATTTGTAACTATAATTGGTACCAACGTTTTTATATTGTAATATGAAAGCTTTGCTGTTTGACAAATGAATTTTCCATCAGGCAGGTCCAAAATTTTACATGAAACTTCCCTTGGTATTTTTAAGAACTTCAATTGGGAAAAGAAGCTTAGGTTAAGCTAGCCTTTTAGCTGAAAAACAAGATTAAGGGAGAAAAATTCTGACCTGGCTAATGGATGCAATCACACTTTCAATTGTTTCAATTAAATTTTTTGATGAGCTGGAGAGTGAATCTTACTGTCTGGTCGAGTGCTGAACCTCCGCTATTCTCCTTGTTTTTAAGGTTCAGAGATGTGTTGATACCAGGTGGCGAGATCTTCATGTGCTTCAACTTGCATGTATAGTCAATCCCCCTTACTTTTGCATGTATAGTCAATCCCCCTTACCATACAAGAATATAACCTCCAAAAGTAGAGCCAAGAGGGGTCTGGCATTAGCCTTGGCCCACCTCAATTTTTTTTTTCTAATTACATGTAAATTTTAAATTTTTTTACTTATTTTATATAAAATTTTTGAAAAATGATATTTCAGCCTGGGCCCAGGGACAAGCCGGACCCGATTCTAATAGTAAACTATTTTTTAAAATATAAAATATATTTTATGGATATAAAAATATAATTTTATAATAAAATATATTATTAATAAATAAAAATTTTAAAAATTAATCGGGCTGGATCGAGCCCCCGTCGGGCTGGATTGAGCCCTCATCGGACTGGATCGAGTCCCCGTCGGGCCGATCCCAGGCGGCCCATTGGGTCTAGGTCCAGACTAGGTTTTTCGGACCCGTACCGGGCTAGGTACCAAGCCCAGGCCGATCCCAGGCGGCCCATCGGGTATGGGTCCAGACTAGGTTTTCCGGACCCGTACCGGGCTAGGTACCAAGCCCCCGTCGGCGGCCCGGCCCGGCCCCACCCTTAATCCTCACCTCATTTGAGTTATGCCCCTCAGGGCTTCAATTAAATTTCAATAGCTTCGTTACACCTCCTATGTTTTGGAGGATGAGTATGCCATGATATTAAAGCTGGGATATTAAAGCTGGTTGAGGAAGATTCCTTGGATATGTATTTTCATAATATTCCCTCATCAAATTTTCTCCCCATTCCCATCAAGAGATAGAATGCTAATATGAGAATACATGTTTTCTCATTTTATCGTAGAGGCACTGTGGTAGTTTTGTGGGGGAATATTTTTTGGGTTACATTTTTGGCCTTACTAGTGGGTGGGTCTTTTATTTAACTAGTAGAGGCAGATTGGTCATTTTAAACCCATAACACATGGTTACTTATCATGAACCATAACATATAACTAGAGCTGCACAATGAGTCGAACCAACTCTAGCTCAACTTGAACTGGCTTTGGTTAATTTTGACTTGTCTATTAAACTCGTGCAAGCTTGTTTAATCTATGTTATTTTTTTATGTCATTTTCTAAATTTAAAACAAAGGAAATAGATCATGTCAAATGAGAAATTGGCAAACGAGCTTAAACGAGTTGAACTCGAGCTGCAACTCAGTGTACCAATCTAAGCTCCAGCTGATCTTATACAGCTCGACTCAATCTAGACCCAACCAAGGTAAGAGTCATGCCGACTCGACTCAACTCGTGTACATCCATTCTTATAACCAGCTCTAACAACTATAAATTATTTAATTAATTTTGATAGGCAGTTGACCCTTGTTATAAATCCTGTTGGAGAAAAAGGAAACCAAATGAAGTGGAAGCAGTCGTTTTTAGTTTGCTATATCAAAAGCAAAACGAAATAAAGTCTACTAAACTATATAAAAAAATGCATAAACTATTATTGTTTCTTCTATTGTGTGAATAGACTATTTGATCAAATTGATTGTGTTCATGCAATAACAGGTTACATAATATTTCTATATTACCATACACAAATAACAAATTAACAAAGTATATATTAATTATTGACAATTAAATAATATCACTAAAACGATCATTCTCACATTCATTCCTCCAAAATGATCACAACGACTAACGATAGACAATAGCCATCTTGCTTTTTTAACTTTGTTTGGAAACCACCATTTAGATCAATTTTAAAGGGAATCTCAAATTTTATTAATTTTCCATGTAGAACCCATCTTGCTCAAAACCACCCAAGAGGTCTTTCGTGTTGAACTTGATATAGCCCTAGAAAAGTATAATAATTTGCAATATTTTTTGTAGTTCGTGTTCTCGTGATATCTTGGTTTTATGAAAACCAATTTTTTGATGAGTTTTTAAAGTTTACCATATGTATATGGATGACAATCATGACATACAAAAGCAGGTTTTGATGAATAACACAACCCATACCTAGAAACAAGGGCGAAGCCAGAATTTTCTTGAGGGGCGGGCCGACAGTTCGATCTCGGATCCAGGTAGGACCAAACTGAATTTTAATACAAAAAATATATTACGTAATTAAAAAATATTATTTTTTTCAATGTAAAAAAAAAATCATTGGCTGGGATGGGGTCATGGCCTAGGCGGACCCCCCTTCCCTCCGCCCCTGCCTAGAAAATAATAATAATAATGGCAACAATAATAAAATGTGTCTCAAGGTTTTTGTGCTTGAAGGCTGCTAGTTTCCATTTCAAATTCTTGAAAAAATTTGCACACGTTGGAACACCTTTTTTTGTGTTGTTAACCACATAACACTTGAAACGGCATAGGTTGTAGTACCTATTGTGGGTGTTTGTCCCCATAAAAAGGGTTCTTAAAGCTATGTTTTGCCTTTTAAACCAAGGTAAGGATGTTAATTTTATTGTTCTTAACACCTATGCTGAAAACCTTATATATGTGAGGGCCATTCACGTGTTAGTCCATAAGAGCAGAGGGCGTGAAAGCCTTCCCCCACATGTAAGCAGAGGGCGTGAAAGCCTTCCCCCACATGTAAGGATGTTAATGGATCGGATTCGAATCAGGTATACCCTTAATCATATATGTTTTTTTGGATATTCACATATTCAGATTTGAATATAATAAGAAAATATATTCAAATTTGAATTCAAAATCCAATTTTACAATCTGAATCCAATTTTTATATTCATATCCAAATCAAAATCCAAAATTTGAATCAAATTTTGTCATATTTTCAAAATGTAAAAGCATTACTTATCGATATTTCTCTAAAAATAAATCCGATCCAAATTTATATCCGACATCCGATGTCATTTATCGGATATTAATTTTTTTTTCATATCCGATTTTTTTGGATTGGTTCGGTTGGATATCTGATTCGATATATAACATCACTACACAAATGCATACATTACATCCTCCCCATTAATATATAACTCGTTTTTTTGATATGTATTGCAAATCTATAAACTTTTTAAAGTATAATATGTAATACATGTTGAAACTTTAGAATCTAGTACATGCAATTTACATGCAATTTGCCAAAACATTTCTTCGATGGAATTATATTTATAAATGATTTTTTTACAACATGTAACGATATAACATAGCCATTTGCGCGAACCATGCACCTTGTTTACAACATTATGGTTGGATTTGAGGCTGCTAAAATATGTTGTGAAGTTAAGAGGCAACCATTTTATAAGTATTGATATTTTTGTATTTGTAGCATTAATTGTTCTATGGCTAAATCATGCAGACAGAGCCAAGGGGAATCTAGCAAGGGCCACCACCAGCCATAAGCTTTTCAAAAATAAAATTTTACTACTTAAGAAAATTTGAATTTATTCTTTGTTAAAAATTAGAGGTCATGTAGCAGCCTCCTTTGGGTTCAAAAAGCATTCGTTAATCAAACGATTCTTTTTTTTTCATCTTTCATTTCTTATGAAACTGAAAAATTTATTTCCTGTAACATAAACCCAAGTTCAGCAAACACAGAGGGGCTTTGAAAATTTGAATTTTGTTTTTATTTCTTCAATTCCTAAAAAAAATTTGGATACTTATTCCCAACTTCATATTTCCAATGGATCAAATGACCCTTGAAAAAAGAGCCACCAAACAAAAATGAGTTTTGTCAAACCCTATTATGATGTAAACCAAACACGCCTTGAGGGTTTTAGAATATGATTATAAATATGGGTGTTGGAACTTGGTGTTCTAATCACAAACAAGGATTACCAAGCAGTGGACAGAAGAACGTTGAGAACAAATGGGTGTCGCGGTAAGATCAACTTCGGTTCCTTTCTTAAACGACCCACGGACGCGTTATAGCACATTTGGTTTTCTTCTAATGGCGCGTTTGATTGGATGGGATTAGACGGTTGAAGTGGGATTCAAATCCCTTTTTAATCACGAAATTGCAGCGTTCAGCAAACATGGAAAACAAAAACGCCGGATGAATCCAGCGGGATTCTGAATCTCTGATCCCGTGATCGTGTCGCACCACGAGGGATGCGACCAAAATCCAGGGCAAATGGTTTTGCCCGTTAAGCTCTCTCCCTCTCTCTCGGCTCTTTCCCTCGAAATCGTAATACTACCGCCTTTTCCTCTTGCTGCCGGCAGCCGTCGTCTGTTCGCACTGTCGCGCTCTGGCTCTTCCTCGCGTCGGCCTTTCCAGGACTCCTTCTTGCTGTTCTAAGTCCGTTTTCTGGACTTTCCGTTCTCTGTTGGAGTCCGGGTGGTGGGTTGGCGATCTGCACCCTCTTCCTGTTTCTCCTTCCGCTCGCCTCCTCGAATTCCGAAGGTGACTCCTTTTATCCTCTAAGAAGGAGCTTGACCGACTCCGACAACATCTTGCAGATAACCGGCGCTCGTGAGGCCTTCCCCATCAAGATAACCGTGTCATTAGGGTGTATGTTCCCCTTCCACTTGACCCACCTAGTTCTAGGGTTAGAGGTTTGAGTCTTTGACGGGGATCTCTCAAGAAGGAAAACCGATGCCGGACATTGTCGGCCAGTTTTAGGTAGCGAATGTTGATACCCGACTCTCTCTATTTTAATGCACCAATAGCTCGCAAGTGACTTGTTCCTTGGTCTCTGGTGCTTTTGGCAAGGTGGTACCTGTCTAGATGCACCGCCGTTTGTCCACATTGATGTTTTCGGCTAATTGGGGTTCTATGTAGTATTTGTTTCAGGGGTTAACGAGGAAAGTGGTGGTCAAGTTTCTGCAAGATGGGGGTTACAGCAGAGCAGACTCATAGGGCTCATAGAAGTAGACAGTCGGGTCCATCTGCCAAGAAGAAGGACAAGGCAGACAAGAAGAAGCGGGGCATATCAGAGGAGAAGCAAAATCCTAAGGTTTGTTATCCTTATTGTGTGTTTTTTTTTTTGTGTGCTTTCCTTTTGTTACGATCAGAGTTGGGAGGGTCCACTTTTAATGTTTGGTGCATGAATTGTGTTAAAGAGAATTATTGGAGCATGTTTAGGATGTTTATTGAATTCGGCTACCTGCTATGGTTTTTGTTCTTAGTGTGATTCTGAGGTTGATAATTTTACAACTTTCGGTTGAATTGCAAGTGAGAGAACACCTCTATTGCATTTTATTTCTGTTAAAATTGTGAAGAGACTTCTAGTTATACGAGCAGAAATGTATATTAGCTAATTTGCGACCACACTGCGTTCAAAGAAATGTGGGCCTCAATCACTGTCACATTTTATTTGTAACTCATTCACTGTTTGGGATTGTATGGTTACTTTGGGCATCGATAGAGGTCTGGTGTCCTTCAAACCAAGCATTCTTCGTTATTATTTGGAGAAGCAAGTGTCGGTCAAAGATTTTAGTTTTTTTTTGGCTGACGGCTGAAGAAAATTAATCCCTCTGCACTTCTTTGTATTAATTCTCACTGGCATTTTTGGTAATCTTCTTGATGCATATATGATTTATACAATGGCTGAAGTTTGCATTTGATTCTCACGTAGTTTCAGTTGCTTTGTGGAATCACACCAATACGATGGCCCTGTCCCTTTATGGAGATTCACACATGGTGGAAGACATTTCATAGTTTCCCTTTATTTCAGTACATGATAATGGTCAAGATGATGATGGCGCAGGCGATCACTATGTTGATGATTGTTAATACTATCACCATAAAATCATGGAAATTTGAAATAAAGTGTGTTCAATAAACTAATATCTTCAATAAATTGTTTATGAAAAGTTCCAATTTCAGTCAATCGACATGACATGTTCATTTAATTGCAGAATTTCTGTCTGCTAGGAGCACTCAGCATTCTTAGTTAGAAAAATATATGAGAATGCCAAGTTATTTAGGCAATGTATCAATTATGCTGCAACTAAATGTACAAAACTGGGTTGGACAAGTGTTTCAATTTGCAGCTGTATATTGCATGTCCATCTGAAGGCACCTTATTGTTGAATTCCAGATATATCAGAGAGAATTTTTTTCTGCTGGGTGCTCATATTGCCTTTCCTTGCATTTTCCCTTGCATTTGTTTTGGTCAGCCTGTATTTGGTTCTGGATATGGCTGCTTATTTGGTTTTCTGTTGTTCTTTTGTTTGGAAGGCATTTGCTTTCAAATCAACAGTTAAAGCTAGACGTCTGCAGTCTCGTGCATCTGAAAAGGAACAGAAAAGGCTCCATGTCCCAACAATTGATCGTTCAACTGGTGAACCAGCACCATTTGTTGTTGTAGTTCATGGTCCTCCAAAGGTAGGTGACTTTTTGTAGATTTTGAAATGGTTATGAATTTGTATTTGAGAAGTTTGGTCTATTTTGTGCTTTGCTTTAAATGATGTAGAGTTCTGAACAAATTTCATGGGTTTGATTGCAGGTTGGCAAGTCATTGTTGATAAAATCACTCGTAAAACATTACACTAGGCAAAACTTATCTGATGTTCGTGGTCCGATAACCATTGTGTCAGGTGCCTTAGCATTGCTTTCTAATCTCTGTTAGGATGCATGTTCTTTTGTTCTTTTGGGTCTTTTAAGAATTTTTATATGACTAGCTATTGTTCTTGGGTATTAATTATCATGCATTGTGATATTTGGAAAGCGGTTGCAATTAAACCTAAATTCCTTTGCACCTGTAGGTAAACAAAGGCGGTTGCAGTTTGTTGAATGCCCAAATGATATTAATGGCATGATTGATGCTGCAAAGTTTGCTGATGTTGCTCTTCTTCTGATCGATGGAAGTTATGGGTTTGAGATGGTAAGAATTATAGCCACAAATGTCATTTTCGGGTTTTAAACAGTGAGGTTTTTCTCAGGTTTAAAACGGCAGAGTTGTTTTTTTGGAGAGAAATTTGGAAAGAATTCGACTAACTTTATGACAATTAATATTTCGGTGAGAAAGAGAAAGGTGGCGAAAATATTATTAAAAATGAAATGCAAAAAATGTGCAAATAAAATCTGGTAATTACAAAACTCTAAACAACATGAAAAAAATCTCAAAAAATGAAAAAAGGTTTTTTTTTTCATTTTTTGAAAAAACATGTTTCTTTTTTCCATTTTTTTCAGTAATTATAAAGATGGTGGATGGTGATTAGTGGTGACCTGATTTCTAATAAAATGAACTCTAAGTACCTTAAATCTGGAGAGACTAGACTGCTCATGCACCTTGTTCATGACAAGTCCATTAATACCACATTCTGCTGATTATGAGCCAGATTGGCTTACCCCATTTTATCCTCTACATTTGAATGATTATATACTAAGATGTGAATTTCTTTGGTTACTCAGAAATGCATCTCTTTGTTTTTATTAATGATTCAACCACGTGTTCCAGTGAATATCTTTTTGGCTATACAAACGTGAACACCACTACCCTTCCTCTCCCTCATGGGGAAAAATAGAAAGGAAAAGTAAAAAGAGCACAAACACACAACCGTGCTACCATGACAATGAAATAGAAAAGTATCATAAGTTTGACGATGCTTAATAAACAGTGGATTGGTGATTGTGGCATACTATACAATTGTTTTCTCTCTCCACCTTTTATCTGAAGAGGTTTAAGGTTAATTTGGGTAAGTTTTGATATAATCATTCATTAGTTATTAATTACTATGGCTGGTCTTCTGGTTATCGATTTGTATAACTTCAAAGAAAACCAGGTCTGCGTTCAAACTATGAATTTTTTAGGTTAAATTGAGTTCATAGAGATAGCTATATATGTGTGTACGTTTTATTTAAAAGAAGAGGTTCTGCGACAGCCGACAAATAGGGAAAATGGTTCATCTAGCTGCAAGAACTTGAAGACCTTTTCTTTTGATAGCATGTTCAATGAGTTGCTGCTTTGTATGGACAGTGGAAAGCAGGCAGTCAACTTGTTGCCATTTTTCTGTGGTTTCTTATCCTTAATTCCCATCATTTGGAAGCTTCTTTGATACAATACATGTAGCTGAAACAGGAAATGAGTGGTTGAAAAAAAATCTCAGGTTGTCAATTTTTTCAAATTGGAGAAACCTGTTGGTTCCAACAAATTCTGGTTTCATTACTTGTTCCTGGGAGTTTTTTCCTGCTGTTCTGGTTTGATATGTTATTTGCCCAATCAAATGCTAAGAAGCTTTACAATGTTAACCTGTTGCTTCCAACAAATTCTGGTTACATTACTTGTTCCTGGGAGTTGTTTCCTGCTGTTCTGGTTCGATATGTTATTTGCCCAATCAAATGTTAAGAAGCTTTACAATGTTGAGCTGATAATGTTTTGACAACCATCTTATGCAGGAAACTTTTGAGTTTCTTAACATTTTGCAAGTTCATGGTTTCCCAAGAGTTATGGGAGTGCTTACTCATCTTGATAAATTTAAAGATGTGAAGAAACTAAGGAAGACAAAGCAGCAGTTAAAGCATCGGTTTTGGACTGAAATATATGATGGAGCAAAGTTATTCTATTTATCAGGGCTAATTCATGGAAAGTAGGTTGCTTTCACTTTATCTTACCTTTGTTGCATATGAATTTTTTGTAGTTGATTTTATGTCTTCGTCTTTCTTTTATCTTTAAATGCTGGTGTTTCACATGACCATATTGCATATTCAATGTTACTATCAGGTATTCGAAACGTGAAATTCACAACCTTGCAAGATTTATTTCTGTGATGAAATTTCCTCCTTTGTCTTGGAGAACTACTCATCCTTATGTGTTAGTCGACCGTTTTGAAGATGTGACTCCTCCAGAAAAAGTACAGTCAAATAAAAAATGTGATAGAAATATTACGTTATATGGATACCTGCGTGGTTGCAACATGAAGAAGGGAACAAAGGTATGCTATTTTCTGCCCTTAAACCTGGCGATTAATTTTTTATGTTCATTTTTAACTCCATGTTTTGCTTCTAGTTACTGAACGGAAGTATGTGAGAAACTAAAAAGTTGGAAGAAGTGTCTGGGAGCTGAAACAGCTGTTTAAATTTTAATCATGTTGGTTGTGCTCTTCCAATTATGAGACTATCAACTATGGTACTTAAATAATATGAGAGTTTTTCTGGGAAATAATTCTTTTTTGTTTCAATTGTAATGAGTGAAAACATCATCTTTTCTGTCCCATTATTGGTGCATTATGATGTTATTGATTGTGTTGCTCATAAGGTGTTCTGCATTCGTATGAAGATGATTTTCCTCTGCGTGACAATTTATTTTAAAAGTTTACTACGTTTCCTATCCTGCTCAACAATTTTAGTCAAATGGCTGTAAGTCCGATTCTTTTGCACACACTTTCATATTTTATCACGGCTGATTGGCATCTTGATGTAGGTCCATGTTGCTGGTGTTGGCGATTACCATTTGGCTAGTATTACGTGCTTGGCGGATCCCTGTCCTTTGCCTTCCGCTGCCAAGAAGAAGGGCCTGCGAGACAGGGAAAAACTTTTTTATGCACCTATGTCTGATCTTGGGGATCTTCTGTATGATAAGGATGCTATTTACATAAACATCAATGATCATATGGTACAGTTTTCTAAAATGGATCAGCAAAATAGCTCAACAACAGATAAAGGTAGTACACAATTCTTTGAAAATGCATTAGATGAGCTATTCACATAATTAGATGAGCCATTCACATAACTATTTTACTTGATAAATATTTTAGTGCTCTCTTTTTCTCTCTCCACACACAAACACACATACAGAGGGAGAAAGACATTCCAATCAAGGACCATGGTAAACACATGCATAAATCTTCTGCCATGTATCTTCTTTTTCTTTTTTTCTTTTTTCTTTTTCATTAAATTTGTCTGTTTTGATAGTTTCCTATTTTTTGTTTGTCTCCATTTCCAGCAAGGGACCATGATGTTGGTGAACTGATGGTAAAGACACTTCAAAATACAAAGTACTCAGTTAATGAGAAGTTGGAGCAGAGCTTCATTAATCTTTTTGGTACGAGGCCTTCCGCATATAAACCGAATGTCAGTTCTGATGGTAATGCTGGAAAAGGACCAATTGAGAGTACACCTTTGCCAAGTGATTCACAAGCTTTTACTGAGGGCGGTATGGGGAACAAGGATGGTGCTGCAAAACCCTCTGGGCAGGGAGAGGGTACAAACATGGAGAGACATATTGAAGAAAACCTTGATGTTTCAGATGAGGAAAGTGAGGATGAATCTGAAGAAAATGGGATACATGTGCCACCATCACCTAATTTCAGAGAGGAAGCTGATATACAAGATGGAAGATTAAGAAGAAGAGTTGTGTTTGCAAATGATACTCAGGTAATGAAGGGAGACAAAATTCCTGTGATAATGCCAGTTTTGTAATATTATTGTGTTGGGATATTTTTTTTTTGAACTGACTGGTGTGAACGATGATATAAGGTATAAACCATGGAATCTCAGCAAAAAGAAAAAGGGAGAAATATTAAGGTTAAAATATCATTAAAAGGATATGGTGTGGTGGAAAAGCCAAGGGTCGTACGTCTAAAGCTTGTTTGATTAGCTTTCTCTCATGACAGAGAAAGCATAATGCCATGATGGTGTCTACAGACTCATGCAAACAGTGCACAGGAGAGCGTGGTGGGGCCTGTGTAAAATTTAATCACTTGGGCACCTGTTTGGTGTTGCCATGCATTCCATGGTAAACCATCAAACATGTGGAGCGACACAGACTGAGGTATCTGTTGAGTTCTTCCCTATCAAAAATGCTCTTGAAAGCTATGGTTCGTCTTGTAGATGAAGGTACAGATGTACTAGTGTCTTTCAAAATTTTGCTTTGTTGTATTTAATGCCTATATTGTGGACCTTCTGTCTACCTGGAAGGATAGTGGGGCTGTGGGCCATGCTCAATGCCATACATCCAGAAGTTTTATGAGGTATAATTGTGCGGTAAATTCTGCACATGCCCAAATTGCATATGCATATTTCCATATGCTGTTATATCAGATACCAAAGGGGAATACATTGCATTTAGCATGCTGAAATTAGAATCTGGCTGTATGCAAATTGCCAAAGCAATTCTCAAGCTTGTTTACTGTTCAATTTTGTGTATGGCTTCTACAGTAGACTATCTTGTTCTTCCTTTACGATAGGATAAAAACTTGTCAAGACTCATAAAGTAATGATGGCAAATTGAGTAATTTTTGCTTTAAAAGACTCTGCTTATCTGAATAGTGTCAGTGAAGCTTTGCGAATGCAAGGTGAGACTGTTTTGGTATTCAAAGTTTCAAACTAGTTTGGGCGTGCTTAAGTCTTTAGTTAGTCCTTAGTTAAATTTCCTGTTGCAAGTTGCGACACAGTTCACCTCATTTGAAACGTTGATAATAGGGCTGCTTAAAATTGAAAATGCAGGTAAGCTCTCATAGATGTCTCCATCTTTTGATAAACTGCATGAGGTGCCTTCAAGTTTTTGTAGTACATATGCAGAAATGGCATGCAAAGAATCATCTTGGTTCTGCCGTAGCCAGTTGGTGAAATATAGCTGTTACATGGCTCTCCATAGTAAATGTCTTTTATCCATAATCTTGTTTGCGATTTAGGCTGTCAGTTTTCTTTTCTTTTTTGCTTTGCTGCTGTATATATGTCTGTTTTGCTTAAGATCTTGAAACACACCCAGCACATTTTGTTGGTGACAGGATTCTGAGGAAGAAATCATGGATGATGTATCCTCAACAGATGATGATATTTCTGGAGAAAGCAATGAAGAGATGAGTTCAGAAGGTACGTCACCATTCTATTGTCTATTTTTAGCATATACTGGCAGGCTGTCAAGTTAGTTAATACTGTGAAGATAAGTCAACACAGGTATGTGTGATTTGTCGGTGAGTGGGTACGGCGACATGGGTACATGGGTGTGGCTGCAGTTTAAAACATATAAAATTATATTTTCAATCTTAATTTTTTCTTTAATTTTGTTTTTTCCCTCCTTTTGTGTTTCCCTTCCACCAAGATTCTATATTTTCCTGTCATTTTCTTTAATTTTGAGAATTTTTGTGGATTATTAAATATATATTTACATATAAGCTCTGCCATACCCATGTACCCAAATTTTCTAGAATCACGGTACTCGTACCCACATCCCCTTACTTGTACCCATGTGACTTAGATGTTAAGGTTGTGCCTGATTAGTGCAGTTACTTTGTGGTGTTAGATTGGAGGATGCTCAATAGGTTGTGAAGGCTGACGAGGGAACTTTTACTGGTCTACTGTTGTTTGTGTTTTTTAAGTATTTGTTTTAGGACTAATCTTGCTGGTTGTTTCAATGAAAAATTAGCCATTCTAAGAATGCTATTCCCTGTCAAGCTCTTAGGTGCTTTTTGATTTGTATGGCAGATGAGAAGGGGGAGGGCTTGGACCATGAAGATCTATCAGCCTCTAAATCTATTGTAAATAAACATGTCACTCTAATGCAGCTTGTATATGGGCAACCTCTCGCAAAATCAAGGTCTTCTATTAATGAATCACTTGGAAGTAGTGAAAGTGAAGGAAGTGAAGATGATGAAGATTTCTTCAGGCCCAAAGGTGAACGTACGAAGGTGAGAAAGACAGATATCATTGTATTACTTTCTTTCTGGATCCCATATTTTATTCCTGTTGCTGTCATTTTTTTGGTGCTGTTTATGGAAACAGCTGTGGATTAGATGTCACTGTTTGTTCACTACAGAAACTGGGTGCGGAGCTGGACATTGACAGTGTTAATGGTGAAGATTGCTCCAAATGGGGGTCTGCTCACATACGATTGACGGATTGGTCAAATGACGAGGCTATTAAAAGCATTCGTGATCGCTTTGTCACGGGAGATTGGTCGAAGGCTTCTCATAGAGGTCAGGAGATGCAAGATGATGAAGGCAGTGAGGGCTCTGTTTATGGTGACTTTGAGGATTTGGAGACTGGTGAACAGTACAAAGGTGAAGAACCACCTAAGGAGGATAAAGATGTAGATGACTCAAAACAAGTTGACCCCCAGGCAGAAGAACGCCGTCTTAAAAAGCTTGCTCTTCGTGCACAGTTTGATGCCAAATATCCTCTATCTAGAATTAGTCTGCTTCTGATTATCACTCTGTGGTACATAGAAAGCAGGATTTTTTTTACATCCTTTATGCTTGATCTCTGTGTTGCATTGACATGTTATAATTTGTAAATTTGCATAGTAGCTACATAATTATGTTAAACGTTAGGTCATTTTCTGGAAAATTTTACATGTTGCCAATATTTTATGGGAAATTAGAATGATGCAACTTCTTTTTCTGGTTGGAATCTTTGCAAGTTGATACTCTATGTGAAAGGTTCTGTGTATTGGCTCTCGATTCTACTTACCCTTTGGTACCTTAACGTCCAACTACATATGATGATTCTGGACTATCGGAAGATGAGGACGATAAAAAAAAGTTAAAGTACCATCAGAGCCAAGCACATGATGGCTATTTTGACAAGGTGAGTTTTGCTTATCCAAATTGAGATTGTCACTCGTCTCTTTCATGTTTATGTAAGTTTTAACTTTTAAGAATCTTGTTTCACAGTTGAAAAAGGAGATGGAACTTCGGAAACAAATGAATGTTGCAGAACTCAATGATCTGGATGAGTTGACTCGTATTGAGATTGAGGGCTTCAGAACAGGATCATACCTAAGGTTGGAGATCCATGATGTTCCATTTGAGATGGTTGATCATTTTGATCCTAGGCACCCATTCCTAGTTGGAGGGCTTGGTCTTGGTGAAGAAAGTGTTGGATACATGCAGGTCAATTCCATAAGTTTTACAGTTTTCTTTTATATCTTTATTATCATTTTATAGTTTTGTGGTGTCTATTTTGTTTTAGTTTTGTTTTAGTTATTTTTCCTAATGGATCTTTATTACAGCACTTTCTCCCAGATACTGTTGATAATTATGAAAATTATATCGTAAGAATGATTACTTTTGATGGTCAGGAAACTGT
The DNA here is from genome assembly GCF_008831285.2 of Nymphaea colorata. Lineage (NCBI taxonomy): Eukaryota > Viridiplantae > Streptophyta > Magnoliopsida > Nymphaeales > Nymphaeaceae > Nymphaea > Nymphaea colorata. The sequence continues at coordinate 7,047,876 of NC_045142.1, read as the reverse complement.
ATATTTGTTCCTATCAAATATGTGTCTATAAATTGTCAACCATTTTCCTGCTTCAGTTAATTGATCTTGTAACTTAACTGTTTGTGAGCTTCAATCTGTGATGTTCTAGGTGGGAGGTGGAAAACCAAAATTATGAAAAGTGAGGAAGCAGAACTAAGTCGAAATAATGCAGATCAAGGCTTTTTTTTTTGCACCAAATTACTTATTGTTTCTCAAAGAAAATGGTGTTTCATCCAATGTGCTTTGTGTCATCATGCAACTTTTCTTTTTTAGTGTTTTTTATTCTTTTTTGGTTGCAACATGTATGGGTATTTGTTATTCAAAAGGTTATTTTCCCACACTACTACAGTTACATGTGTTCATATCCTAGACTCTGAAACGTGAACTGAGTTGTGTGATCTTCTGTGAGGCAAAGGTGAACAAAGATCTAAACAAACGTGCCCATTATTTTTACAAACCGGTTTTAGCCATTTATACTCTTGAGCAACTGGCAGACCATCTACGAATCTGCTATTCAGTTGTTGAAAGTTTTTCTTCTCCTTCTTTCCCTTTTTGGTAGGTACGAGTGTTTGGAATCATCAAGTTGCCTTATAGAAAAATTCATAAATCACTAGGTGATGGTTGTATATGTGCCTTTTCTTTGAGATGTTTGAGTATACAACCACAAGGGACCAGCTAGATACAAAATTGGTCTGCTGGAACGATGATTTACATCTGCAACACTAAATTGCAAAGTCTTAATTCTATTATATTCCACAAATAGCTTGCTGCACTTGGATACTTTTAGCTGCCTGGAGTTTTGAATATGTCTTGCTCAGATATGTTTGGAGCATTTAGCAGATCTGCATTTAAACTTTTGTATTTTACTTACCCTTTGTGAACTATGCATCTATCCATCTGATATAAAACTTAGCTTTGTTTACTTCTTCCTTCATCCAGGTTCGACTGAAGCGGCATAGGTGGCACAAGAAAATATTGAAAACAAGAGATCCAATCATCGTTTCAGTTGGTTGGAGACGTTATCAGACAATGCCCATATATGCCATTGAAGACCAAAATGGGCGACACCGTATGTTGAAGTATACTCCAGAACATATGCATTGTCTGGCAATGTTTTGGGGACCTCTGGCTCCACCAAATACTGGAGTGGTAGCAGTCCAAAATGTAGCAAATAGTCAGGTCTGGCAGTTTCCTTCTAGTCCCCCGCTCCCCCATATCAAATAAAACATGTTGAAAATGTTAGAGGTGCATCTTCCTAAAGAGGTGAAGTATGATTTAGGACGGGAAGATGCTTGGTGAAGGAAGGACAATGCTCTAGCTTATCATTGCCACCAGTGCTGATACTGAGGGCATGCTTTGCACTGCCCACAATTCTTTAGCGTTTACAACTTCTTTCATGCAAGCTTTCTAGCACAAAAAGGTTTTAAGATACGTAAACAGGAAAGTTGCAGCGCTTATTTCTTCAGTACATCTTCTGAAACCTAAGACCCTCTAAGCCTGTAATGGTTGGTCACCTTGCTTGAAATTGTTAAATAAGAGTGGAATATGGTCTGCATATATGGTCTCCAGGGCTAGTGAATCTTCTCAATACCATTGGCCGGACTCATTTAATTTATTTTTTAAGCAGTCACCTCTTTTTCCTTGACAAAATATTTAATGCATCGTTTTTTGTGCTTATATTTGGTTCACTCTAATGATATGAGCAGGCATCTTTCCGTATTACTGCAACAGCAGTTGTTTTGGAATTTAATCATGCAGTCCGCATAATGAAGAAAATCAAGCTGGTTGGTTATCCCTTCAAAATTTTTAAGAAGACGGCGCTTATTAAAGATATGTTCACATCTGCACTTGAAGTAGCTAGGTTTGAAGGTGCAGCCATCAGAACCGTGAGTGGCATCAGGGGACAAGTTAAGAAGGTACATTGGGAATTTGTCCTAGGAGTTGTTTGTGAGATGCTGCATATTTCCTTTTGGTACTTTCTTTTCTCTGTCTATCAAAATAACAGTGCTATTTTCTTGTCAGAAACAATCATGAAAATTTGAACTTCAGTATGTCTCCTTTCTTTCTCCGTGTCCCCTCTCTTTCCACATCCATTCTCAATCTTGTCTTTCAAATGTATTTAGCCTTCTGATCTTCATCAAGTCCTTTCTTCCAGTTTTACTTTTTCAGTGTCTGCATCTTTTGATGCTTCTCGTACTTTTTGTTCAAAATTGCACCTAGAAGAGTTAGATGTGCATGCCACTCTGTTTTTTTGGGCTGATTTAAGCAATCTTATTTAGCTTTTCCAGTAATATTTTTTTTTTCTTTTTCTGCTCTGTAGGCTGTAAAACTAGTACCAAAGAAAGGGAACAAAAATAACCAACCAGTACCTGCTCCAGAAGGGTGTGCAAGGTGCACATTTGAGGACAAACTGCTTATGAGCGACATTGTTTTCTTGCGTGCATGGACTCAAGTGGATGTCCCATGCTTCTTCAATCCAGTGACTACAGCTCTGCAGTCACGTGATGAGACCTGGAGGGGTATGAAAACAGTTTCAGAGCTTCGCAGAGATCACAATCTTCCAGTTCCTTTAAATAAAGATTCAGTTTACAAGGTACTTTCTCTTGGACGAGAATACTCAGTTGATTTTGTTAGAACATGAATCTCTAGCTTTTAGGTCTTCGAATTTCTGGGCTAACTTGCAGTAGTACTGCGTCTTTGTTCTGTTATAGCTCAGACCAAGAAAAGTTCCTGTTATCTCGTAGGATTATTGATTGTATGATGTCTAACAATTGAATGAGCTTCTTTATTTAATTTGTTTCTTGTATAGAAACCGAGAGATGAAACTAACAGTTGTGACCTAGGGTTCTTGTTTGCGCATGAACTGGGGTCCGTTTCAGCATGTAATTTGTATGAAAATAAATTTGTATATATAAAGTAATTGGTTGTCGTGACCAAAATGTTTGAATTTTACAATTTTGCAAATATCATAGATATGGCACTTGCATTCGCCAAATAGCAATCAGTTATAGGTTCTGCTTTGTAGACCCCGCTTTCTAGTTGATGGAAGTTGATTGGGTTTGACGTTTGAATGTATCCTTTATTGCATTAAGCAAATTAGTTTTGTATTGCGTATCTTAATATGTTTTGGCTACTTGTCCAGCCTATTGAACGAAAGTCAAAGAAGTTTAATCCGTTGAGGATTTCCAAGGCACTTCAAGAGGCACTTCCTTTCCGTACTAAGCCAAAGCTTCAACCAAAACGTTCATCTCTTGAAAGGAAGAGGGCAGTCGTCATGGAGCCACATGAGAGAAGAGCTCATGCACTCATTCAACATCTGCGGTTAATCAGATCTGACAAGGTATACTTATTGGTCTCTTTTTGATAGGCGAGCTAGGTCTAGGCAGACGGCTGGATCATGCAAACAAGGATCTATACACTAGATAATAAACGGGAAGGGGGGACCCTACTCCCCAGCAGCCTTGCATTGGAAGGATCTACACCAGATATTGACTCTGGGCCTTCTGACAGTTGTAATTTTTCTTGTGGATTCTCTTGTATAGAATCTACAGATCTAACTTTTCCTGAAATAGAAAGACAAGCAATAATTTTCCCATTTTCTAAGAGGCAGTTTTTTTTTTTCTTGCCTTGGTTATTTTCTACAGATGAAGAAGCAGAAGCTCAAGGATGCAGAGAAGAGGAAGAAGTATGAAGCAGAGAAGGCTAAATTAGAGAACATTGCCAAAAAGCGGCAGCGCGAGGAGCGACGAGAGCGGTACAGGGAGGAGGACAAGCAAAAGAAGAGAACACGGCAGAGATTAGAATAGTGTCAAACATCGGTGAGAAATGGCGTAATCAAATTTAATTTTCCATTTTGAGCAGTGGTATCCTAAAATTTTGTCCGTTGTATTGGCATTATAATCATTCTTCAGGAAAAGCAATATGTATTCTCATTGCATTGATAATGTTTTCCTCCTTTCCCTAATAAAATCCAGAGTGGTTCGTGTGGGAAGTAAGTTTTTGGTCAACTTTCGTGAACAATTCCTCTGAAAATCTTATGGAATCTGAACCTGGCAGCTGAATATGGAACTTTCTGAGGCTTATCGATAAAATCTGTGCTCTATTTTTCTGTTAACCCAAGCATAGACACGTTATCGAGAACAGATGGGTGAGCTAAGTTTGGGAAAAAGGGCTGGTAGTTTATGCCTAAAATATGTTTATGAAAATTTTGTTTTGAAACCAATGCGTTAGATGGTTTAGATGTTGAATTACAAGAATCATAGATTGCAATATTAGAACATTTCTCACGTTATGGAGTTACCTTTTAAGGGATTAAAGCTTGTAGGGTTGTTTGGGAATTTAGGTGGTAAGTAGGATATTTGTTAATTAGAGCGTCACATATCTATTGCTTATCTATTGCTTGTAGTTTAAAAAGTGTTGATCGGACTTTTACAGATTCGTCCGTGAGCCTGGAGGCCCAGTTTTTGAAACATGAGAATTTCTTAAGCCACTATGACTAGGGATGTCAATGATCGGATATATCTTTAATTATAACTGTTTTTTCGGATATTCGAATTCGAATAAAGTAAAGTCATATCCGAATCCAAAATTTGATTTTACAATCTCAATTCGATTTTTATATTTATATTCGAATCCGAATTTTGACATGTATTTTGCCATTTTTCAAGTAGTAGATAGAAGATATTTGTCTAAAAATGAATTCAGTTTGAATTTGTATTCCAATTTGATCCGATATTTATGTATATCTGAATCCAAATTCGATCGAATGTCATTTATTAAATCTGAATTTCGATCTGATTTCTTAATCAGATATTAAATTTTTATCCATATTCGATTTGTTCGAATCAAATCGATCAGATATCCGATTCAAAACAGATATATTAACATCCCTAACTATGACTACTTTTAATCAGTGTATGACTGTTAATAAATATATATATATATATATATATATATATATATAAGCAAATTGTTTGCTATTGCTTATTTTTTGGAACGTTACTTTTTTATTTTGTTGATTTTGTTCAAGGTTAGCCGTTTATGCCCAGACACACGCACACGCACACAAAAATCCTGTGGATGGGCGAAGCGAAGAATTTGATGTGGTGTTTGCGTGAACTTGCCCTTGATTAGGTTTTCAAATGCCACGCGTACGAGAACTAAAGAATGTGTGATGTCACGCATATTTTTGTAGGTGACAAGAAAACTACCTAAACGCGGTCATGTCTGTCTGAAAATCAACAAAGTGATGGAACTCTTGGACAACATTTCTTTGTTTGGATTTGTCCCTCCCGTCTCACTCTTCTCTCTCTCTCTCTCTCTCTCATACGTGACACACACAGAGTATATATATGTATCAGACTTGATCAAGTCTGAGAATCATCTAGGCCTTTTATCTTTATGAGACCAGACAAAGGAAATTAAGCTGCAAATTATAAATTAAGTTGTTTTCTTGAAAGTCTGCAATACCCTTCGAATATTTTGTTTCAGAAAACTCATTTTCCTCTCTCTTTCTCGCTTCCGTTGAATGACACTTTGGACTCTTGAAAAAATAGGTCGGCTTCTACATATTTACAACAATTTTCATGCACCAATCTCCTGAAAATTGATAGTTTAGACGACTTCCATGAAAGTTTGACACATGAAAGCCTAGTAGCTGCATGTTTTCTTTATATCAATTATATATATATATATATATATATATATATATATATATATATATATATATATATATATATATATATATATATATATATTCACATTTCTCTCACTTACTAAAAAAAAACAGAAAAAGAAAGAAAACCGCAATATTTCATTCAAGTGAAGAGTAATTGTTGCGAGTTTACAAAAAACCGAAAGGATTTTTACGAATAGTACCGTGTACTGCTCGAATGTTTTGTGACAGGAAAATGATAATTTTAGACAACAAACTTTTACAGAACAGGAAAAATAACATACATAAATTGATTATTTCAGTCCCAAATCTGCATATAAGGAAACGTGATCAAGAACTCATTTCCGAATTAATGACAGTTTACCTTATGTCTACCGTTTCATCTGTTTATATATCTTTTCAAAGTTAGCATAGAAAAATAAATCATATAAATAGCTGAGAAGATGAATGCGTACGTTGATCAATCATTTTAGATATTCAGTCCACAAAATCTGCGGCGTGAACCCATATTTTTTCTCAGGGATTTATTGATTTTATAGCTACTTTTTGGGTTCTTGAGCTGGAATAGGCTTTGGATCAAGGTCAATTTTAGACTCCAAGACGAACATGGTACATGTGCAGGCAAAAATGAGCTTGAAAGAATAAAAATCACTCATAACTAGAAGTGGGTATAATTCTTATGTTCTAGAAAACTCATGGTTTGTGCCTTCTGGTTTAAAGAATTGTTAGAATTTGATGATCAGGCATGAGCTAAGATACTATCAAGTATCGAGTCATCATAATTTGATTAATATTTGATAGTGCTTTGTAAAATGCTGTAATAAATTTGGGATGCTATATTGCAATTTATGAAAATGATGAGAGGCAAATTTAGTTTGCAATATGAGATTGACTGTGGTGTTGGACCTACAAGGAAGCTCATCGCCCCACCTAGATTTTAACCAAATTACCTCGTGATACTCTACCAAAGGTAAAGCTGATCCATTATAGAGTTCTATTTCTTAAAAGCAATGTTTAACCAAGATCAATTTTGTATTTTTCAGCAAAATTTGAATTTAAGAGTGATCAAAATGAGCTAGTGGCTATTTAGGCCCCAAACAAAGTTGTGGCAATGTTCTGATGTGTCTGCGTGTTCCGCCTCGGTCTTGTTCCTGCTGTTCTGTGTCGGACCTTGTGCATTTGTTTAAGCCACTATGAGGATTGTTCTTTTCCACTCTCTTCCTTTTCCTGTCTTCAGGGTCTAAAGCTATGTCTAGACCCGAATGTGGGGTACTTTCAGCTTGGTTTTGCGCTCAACTTAATAAAGTGAACAAAGAAAGAAAGTTTTGTAAAAAAAATAGGGTGTTTATGAGCGGGTTCGAGTAAAGTTGAGCCAGCTCGAACTCTGCATGAGTGTCTTGAAAGAAACTCGAACTCGGCTCGAGCTGGAGTTCCAGTTCGACTCAGGTCGAGTTTCTAAAACTCGAACTCGGCTTGATTAAGCTCGAGCCAAAGATTGGCTTGAGCCGAGCACATTTAACTCGAGTTTGACTTGTTTAGGTTGTTGAGTTCATTTCTTAACTCGAACTCGACTCGTTTAATAAACAAATCAAATTACTCAATAAATATGTCGAGTTTGAGTCAAGTTTATCGGGCGAGTTTGAGTCAAACTGAAGTTAGTTCGATCCGTTGAACACCCGTAGTAAAAAACAGGCTCAGGTTTTGAATATTTATCAAAGGTGATAACTTCTTTCAATTTATTGAGCGTGCATCCGTTCATGTCACCAAAGTTGAATATGCATGCGTCACTTTCTTATCCCTATACAAAGCACCGCGTAGCTTCAACGCTACGTAAACCGAAAGTTTACCATATTACTAAGGCGGGACTTATGATTGTAAATAATTAAAGCAACCTCACGACATTTGCATTTTGAATTGTCATCCAAATTTAATGAGGCCGGTTACAATGTGCGGCCAACCTCTTTACCACTGTTTCACCAGATGGGTATTTTATTTTTTACTAGGAGTCATTTTTTTAAATTTAACTTTTGCCTTTATTGGGAGGGATTTTTTAGTTTACCTTGTATTTTTTTTTTGGCTGTTTTAGCCCTAACACAGGGTCTCATGTTAGGGGCCTAATCTATAACATGTTTTCTACTTTAGTGACATTTGCTTTCAAATAAATATGAGAGGTTAGAGTATTATGACGACTAAACTCTTCAAACACTCATATGCACTAGAGTCACTTCAATTGGGTTGTTATCAAAGAAAAAAAAAATACAATATGTGGTGTACTAGAAAAAATTAGGTAGTAGCTAAGGCTTTCTCTTCTCTGTCTCTAGGGTCTAAAGTCGTATTGTGTCGCCCATTTCTACGTTGTGTCAAGGCACCTTCATCTCCTTGTTTCATCTCCTTGTCTCTAAGGTTTAGGGTTGTACCAAGACTCCTTCTGGGTTTTGTAAAGGCTCCCTCTTCTCCTTGTCTCTAGGGTTTAGGACTGTCTCTAGGGTTTAGGATTGTATCAACTTGTAGATATATAAAAATCGAGGACTCAATTGTATGCTATATAAAGATCGAGGACTCAATTGTATGCTAGTAGTTGCTGATCCAAACCATTCCAAACTCCTTAGGGCATGTACTACCGAAAAAGTTGATTAAATCAGGAACACAAATTTTTTTTCTTTATTATGTAAATTTAAAATTTTATTATAAGGAAAGATTTTCTGTCCTCCATCATAACACTATGAAAGAGCATGTTGAAGAAAATAGTCCCCAAAAGAAGCATCATTTGCAATTTCCTTTTGTATCATGGGCAGGATCCGCAAAACGCCTCGGAGCGAAGCCCGGATCTCCTCTTCCCGGGGCGGTTTGAATAAAGAAGAAGAGATTTAAAGAAGTGGGGCGTCTGTTACCTCATTCTCTCGTCTTCTTTTCCTGTTCTTTGGATTTGAAGAGCAGCGAGGAAATGTCAGGGGGTATAGCTCGTGGCCGACTCGCCGAGGAGCGGAAAGCATGGCGTAAGAATCACCCTCACGTCCGTCTCTCTCTTTTTCTCTCCCTCTCTCATTTGGGTTCTTTCGGTTCTCTTCCTCAGTTTCTCGTGTTGCCTGTTCAGGGCTTTGTGGCGAGGCCAGAGACGCAACCAGATGGCACCGTGAATCTGATGGTGTGGCACTGTACCATCCCTGGAAAAGTGGGGGTGAGTAAATTTTCTGGAGCCCAACGAAAGACCTTCTCGTAGTTTCCTGTTTCTATTTGTTTACTGGTTGTTGAGACCAGGCCGGGGTTGGGGGCAGATCAATGTGTGGTGCTTCTAGCTATTCCTATTCGTGCTTCTGTTTCAAATGGTAATTTAATTTGGGCATGCGAGTCTATTTTCTGTTGGATAATTCATGATTCACTGGATATAAATGCATACGACTTCTTATTTGCGATCTGTATCATGTGTTCATGTGTTGTTATTTCAGCAGCTTGGTGTCCTTCGGCTGCAATTTTTATATTCTCTTTTTATTCCGTTATGTTCTATCTTCTGCGGGAAGTGATTAGTTTTTCTTGATTGCGTTGGTATATTTCTTTAAGTTGATTAATGATGACTTGACTACGTATATCGTTTCACGAATTAAAGCTACATGGAGAATGCCACCAAAACCATATAAAAAAATGGTGGCTAATACATGATGTTGCAATTAGCATTCTCCTGCATTACGAGAGCTGTTGGGACGATGGATATGCATGAGTTCTGTGGTCCGCTCAACAGAATAAATTTTTCTGTTGTGCATTTCAAGGTGAACTCAGGATAGTTTGGTGATCAACCACATACATGCTTGGATACCATTCTCTGGTTTAAGTTGTGGGAAAATGCGAGTTCAGCGTTTGCCGTATCTTTTTTTCAGTGAGTCTACCTTTCTCATGTACACTCAATACCGTCCAAGTAAAAATATTGTGGGCAATCTCCTTTAATCCATACAATTTTCATTTTCTAAGTGAGAAGCAAATGGTTTACTTTCTTTGACTTACATTACTTTTCCTGTCTTCCTGCTTTATAATTTTAAGTTTCAGTCATATGCTATATGATTCTGCATTCCGTTCGATTGAACATGTTTCAACAAAGTAATTAAACTACATATATGGAACAAGTCATGTTATGTTGGAAAAAGAATATGATATTCAAGTTGTTGCTTCCGACAACCAAGTGTCAGTTTGGTTTGATGTGATAATTTTGCACATGCAGTGAGGAAGTTTATAATGATCAGAAAATTTACAAGCTGGGTTTTACTTGTGAGGGCTTATTGCTTACAATATGAGTGAATGCAGTTGGGAGGATTTGATTGACAGTAGCACAATGCTTCTATCCTAGCAATCAAAAAACCACCTTGCCTGTTATCTGATTATCTAGTGCTAAAATGAGGTTTCACCTACACATTTATACTTTGGTAATCATATGAAGAGCAGTTTTAAGCTAACACCAACAAACTCTCAAAATATATTGGTCTAATTTACATCAACAATGTATATATGGTGAAGGAGGTGAAGCAGTTGTTTGTGACTTTCTGATTATTACATTGCATGAGAGTATTTTACGATAAATCCATTTTAGAGACTAGTTTCAGGTTTTCATTCAACCAAATAGTTCCTTAGTACACTGAATGGTGTCTTAGGGGGTCTGATATAGCCGCGTCAATCAGCTACTTGAGTAGTTAGTTCCTAATTCTTTCTTTGTATAAAAGAATACTCAGGAAGGTGCTACTACCTCTTTTTGAATCTACTCCTGGTTCCAGGAAATGTAATGAATGCATGAAAAATGGTGTTTTTCCTGTAAGTTTTCTGCTTACATCTTGTGTTCCTAACTTCATACTGATTGATGGTAAATGCATGTGTAGTTTCTTGTGTTCTCTCGACTATGATGGCTTTTGATTCAATGCTTTGTCTCTGATGAGTATATTTAGTTGGTTGTGTGGCCCTTTTATCCTTCCTTTCCTTATTCTGTAACGAGTTGTTTCTGTTATGATACTTTTATTCGCTACCAAGCTCCAATAGAATGTAAGGTTAATAATGCACATATTTTGTATGCCAAAAAGTGATTGAAGGGAGAGCTTTAGCCTTTGAAGTTGAACGTTGTGGGATAAACGATATTAGAATGTTTGGGGATGACCTTTATTTGCATGTTGCCATGTTCTTAAAGTTTGAAAAGAAATGTGGGATAATTAAAGGTCGACTTTGTATGCCCTTCCACAATAAACAGGTGCAGACAAACTTGGACACATGAAGTCCTCAAACACGACAACCTTAATTTGATATAAACTATAACTGGGTAACTCAGGAAGTTTTTATATATGTGGTAAACATGCCATCTATTAGGGGAAAAGTTATTTATAATAATTTTGAACTCCCAACCTTGGTGTTCCTACTGCATCATTCCTGGATAAATTTTGACACCTTGAAAGATATCCTCATTTGTTGGTTTCTCTAGAAAGTCTCTTTTGGAATAATGTTTTTTTAACTTGAACTTCTCTTTTAAGTCTAAAAATTTACTCCTTCAGTTAGGGGACTGATATTATAACCGAACTAGAATAATCAATTTTTCCACTGTCAACTGAAAGCTTCATTGTCTGTTGCATCCTCATATGTTACAAATAATGACCAGGGGTGTTCTTTAGAAATGCCAAAACCCCAATGCATTCTCGGATAACTGGAGTATGACTTATGCCACTCATGACGTGCAGAAGATGTTTATTACTTTGTTTTAGAATCAGTCCTTTCTTCTCTTAGCAAAATTTCATGCATGAACTAAGAAAAATTCAAATGTTCAGATGACAAACTGTTTGTTTCATGTTACAGACTGACTGGGAGGGGGGATACTTCCCTATCACGCTCAACTTTAGTGAAGACTATCCAAGCAAACCGCCTAAATGCAAGTTTCCTCAAGGTTTCTTCCATCCCAATGTGTACCCTTCTGGAACTGTATGCCTCTCCATCCTCAACGAGGACAGTGTAAGTTGAACAATGTTCTTTCAGGTCTTGAATTTGATATGCATTCCAGAGAATCTATTTCTTCAAAAGTGTGGTCTAGGACTTGAATTGGGCTTAGGTGGGTTGGTTTTATAATCATGATCCTGAGTATAGAATCATTTGATGTGTAGTGATGTGAAGCTGATGGATTCAATCTGATATCTGGAGTTCATCAATTAAGCACGTTGTTAAGAGTTGTAGCCTCAACCCGTATGGAATTTAGGGTGGAAGGCTTGGCTCCACAAATTTACTAACATGGTTTTGTTTTTACCAGGGGTGGAGGCCGGCCATCACAGTCAGCCAAATACTTGTTGGCATACAAGATTTACTTGATCAGCCAAATCCATCTGATCCTGCTCAGACAGAAGGCTACCATCTTTTCATTCAGGTCTACATTTGGGTTGTTGGATCACATCCATTGTTTAGCACATGTTGGTTTCATTTTGTTAATTCTCATGGAAAGCTCTGACATGGAGATATTTCCACAATTACTGCAGAATCTGGCAGAATACAAAAAACGAGTTAAGCAGCAGACCAAGCAATACCCACCTCTCATATAGCCACATTGATGAATCTTTTGCCACTTTTATTGCTCTCGGCATAAACATCAGCTAAATAATTTAGTGTTGCAAACAGTAGCTTATTTTCATGGTAATTTCTCCTTGCTTTGAGGTGGACCTGCTCTCGTAAAATCCGAGCAGGTACTCTTATCAAAGTTAACCTGATGATTTATGTGATGTCTCAATATTGTCCCCAGCCTCATTTCCATGTATGATTTCTGTGATAGAGAGCCACTTCTGTGTACATTAATAGTTGAGTTAATGCCTGTCGCTAGGTTTGCTTGTTTGCCTTTTAGTCCATTTATGGGAATCAGATGAGTACGATGATGCTGATCTGCTTACAGACTTGAGTGGCAGCTGTCTCTAGGGATGTGGATCAGATTGGAATTTGATATTCCCTTAATGGTAGCCATTTTTCACCTATTTGGGTTCAAATGTAAACAAAGAAAAGTCATATCTGAATCCAAATCTGAAATTTGATTTCACGATTCAAATAAATCCAATCTGAACTGATTTTTACATTTATAACCGAATTTGAATTTTGAATTGAATTTAGCCAATTTTGGAATGTAAGAGCATTAAATATAAAATATTTATTTAAAAATAAATCTGATTTGAATTTATGTCTGAACTTGATCGGATATTTATGTATATCTGAATTTGAATATGATTAGATGCTATTTCTTAGATCGGATTTTGCATGTGAATCAGATCTGCTTTCCTAATTGGATTTAAAATTTCTTTTATATTTGACTTTTTTTTTTTGAACAATTTGGTCGGATATCCAATGCAAATTAGAGTTATTGACATCCTTAGTTGTCCCTAGAGGGAGGGATGACATGTAAATGTATTGCAGGATAGCATATGATATTCAATCGAATATTTGTTCTCCGAGAAGCATTTGCAGCACCGCAAATGTGGTGTCTTGTGTCTAATATGAATTCATTGATGCGTGCTATTTTAATGGATCACAAGAAAAGTTTGAATGTCTTTTTAAAATGGTGGTGCAACCAAAATGCTTTTTGTATCCAGAGCAGGTTGTGTGTGCCCTCCGAACTAATTACCTGCTCTCGTCATATTGGTAGCTAAGGTCAATTACTATTCATATCCTCATTATAAATTAACGAACGATGTACTTGTTTATCAATTGCTTGAAACTCACCATGCATTGTTCACTAACTTCATGTTTCTGGCAAAGCGGGAAAGCTAGAGCAAGGATGAAAGAATGAAATACAAAACAGATGTGCTCTGGCTTTCTAGATACTCAGGTCTTTCACACGTAACCCAATGCAATGCATCGGCCATGTGCGAGGGGCCGGAGCACAAATAACAAGCGGCCAACTGCCAAAGTTATATCAAAGCAGTGGCTTAGGTATAAATTTCTGGTTCAAGGGCAGGCCATCCAAAGAGAATAGATGACAGAAGCCTACACGCGCTCTACCATTGTACGAAATTTATGTCATTTTTAGGTTTAATTCTGAAAATTTTTGAAGATTGATATATTTTTTCTTTTGTTATGGGCACCAAATTAGAATTATGATTTACCAAATGGAATCTTATTAACATAACATTTGTAGGAGAGACTAGGAGCCCCAGCCCTCTCTCTCTGTCTCTTACATATATATATATATATATATATATATATATATATATATATGTAAACATTCTTCTTACGCCTGTGGTTTGGTGTATGGAGTACGAGGCGTCATTACACGACGCCGTTGAACCTTGCAGCGGGATCCCCCTGCGTGGCCCCGGCAGTGTCTCTGCAGGGGGAGGAGAAGTCCTCCTCGCTGCAAAAAAAAATTGCATTCAATGCAATTTTTTTTGGGCGCAGCTCCGGAGACTACCCGGCGGGGCGTTGCCGGTAACCTGGGTCTCCGGCGGCTGTGCCAAAAAAAGTTGCATTGGGGCAAATTTTTTTTGCGGCGGGGGATGCTACCGCCTCATCCATTTTTCAGGAAGAGGAAGGCGGTCGCCACTGCCCCATGCCGCCAAGTCCGACGAGGCGTCGTCGGCGGTTCTAGGCTGCCGGGGACCGTGCTGAGGCGTCGCCGGCGGCGTTGGGGGTGCGACCACTGCCTCCGTGGCCGACGCTCATTGTTCTCTATTTATTTTTTAAAAACTAGTAAGAGCATCCTGTGAGCGGACACCACACACACACACACATATATATATATACACACACACGAGTGGATCTGAATGTCAAGAATATATGTGATCTCAGGTAATTTTTCATTTCAAACAAGTGCAAAGAAAAATTTTTTGTTTCATTTAATAGATTCAAATCTTTGTTGAGTGGATCTCAATGCCAAAAATATATGTGATCCCACGTAATTTTTCATTTCAAACAAGTGCAAAGAAAAAACTTTCGTCTCATTTAATAGATTCAAATCTTTGGTTATAAATAAGGAATCAACAACATAAATCACAATATTAAGGTACGCGTATTCAACTATCATATTTTTCCAAAAAGGAAAGGCCAAAATTAACCACAAGAAAGGTCATATTTTCTCACACTTAAGTTTTTGTTATAGAGTGGCACTTTTTCATTACGTCCATTTAATGCATGAATTTATTACTCTCAACAACTTCCTTGAAAATCGTTGAACCATAATTCATATCTATAACACCAATTAAATGCACCACATAATTATAATAAGAAATATTTTCGTTCATGAATATAATACAAGAGCCAATGAAGAAATCCATGTTTCAACACTGAACCAGTCCAAAAATCATCTGAACTAGTTTCAAGAACTAGAAAACGGATCTAGGAACCAATAAACCGGTCCCAGAAACCAGTGAACTGGTTCAGAATCCCTATGAGCAAGCCCACAAACTGAATCAACCAGCCAAGAGATATCAACTGGGTTGAACTGGATCAGAATGATATCCGCTAGAATTAGGTAACAGGCTCTGTTCTGGATAAATCAGGTTGGGTGCAAGTACCACAGACCCGGTAATATAACATAAAATCCGGATTGAAAACAACCAAGCATAGGAATGAAGCTCCATATCAAGCAAATTCAGAACTGAAAATGGTAGATCCGGATTCATAGAGATGTATGCGAACTGTCGATTCAAGTAATAGAAGGTTAAAGATTCATGAGAACGGATCATACCTAGCACGGAAGACATACATGCACGAGATCTAGATCCATACCACAAAATCGAGGCCCAGACCAACAAACTTGAATATGAGACAGAAGATTCAGATCCATAGACCAAAAGACAGGAACTAGAAACCCTGGATCCCTTACAAAATGTTCAAAATTTTTATAAAGGCCAAATTAACATTGTGAAAAAAATTTAACAGCTTCTGAAACTTTTTTTTTTGAAATCTCAAAGGGGCCGTGGCCTAGATACTAGATAGCATCAACATTAATAAAAAAATCCATAGTTTTCACATAAACAACTTGAATCAAAGCATGTTTTATATCAAAATAGTTTCTATAGATATATTAAGACGTATATATTTTATTTAAAAATAATTTTTTAACCAAAACTTACAAGGTCTGGTTTTTATCCGTGACTTAAATGGTTTCTATATACACGCCCCATGTGCAGCTACACCCAACAAATAAGACTTTATTCTGAGCTAATCATATTCATGTTTGTTCACCTATCTTTATCAACATGATCAAAGTACATTTCTTAGCGGAAAGCAACTATTAAGTTATGCCATCGATACATGATTATGAGTTTGTTAAGAACTTGAAAAATCAAGTCATTATTTCTATGAGACAGGTCATATATATATATATAATATGCTGTACTTGGTTGATAAGATAAGATCTTTGTGATTGTCCAAAGGATGTCAAAAAGAAATATTTGGTTTTGATGGGTAGCTGATCATGTAAGCAATTTTTTGAAAGAAAAAATTATTGGGGTGAGCAAGACGCTAGTCTCACCGGCCCAGGCAAGACGCAAGCGCCTAGGATTGCTTTCAGTGGCTAGAGGTGACAAAACACCATGCTTAAGCTTGCATATCGGTGCCACCCCCACTTCCTTACAAAGAATTGAGGTTATGAGAGTTGAAACAAAAATTGGTCGCCTATTGGCCCTCGCCATGTCCATTACACCAACCTCTTTAGGAATAAAGAGAAACTATTTAGATGGTGCCAAACGATAGGTTGCCGCAGTTAGAAACAAGTGATAGTGTCTGATAGTTGACGGAAGTAGGATTCAGGGTAGGCAACTGCCTGCTGTGTTATATCCTCACGGATCAACCTTTCTCCTTGTCCATGAGTTTCTGTCAAGCAAGTACAAAGAATATGCTTTATGTTGCTTGGGTAGAGCTATCTGCCATATACCAACAATGGACAATCATGCCTAGAGACAGCCAATTCTATGGAATTTAAAAAAAAAAAGAAAGCTCCCCATATCCAAGAAGATAAAGGACAAGTCACAAGTTTCTAGTACAAGCCACATAGAGAGATACAGAAGTTTTTATATAATTAAGTAGTTTCTGCAACTAGTTTTAAAAATTTTATTAGGATATTTTTTTTGGGTGCACTTTTATTAACGAATCGGCCCATGTCGGCCGATACACATTATGTACGCCTCTCGCCGATACAATGCAGGGACAGTGAGGATTTATAATTTTCCATTTCTAAATCAATTGAAAATATTTACATTATTTTTTTGCTCCAAAAAAGAGAAAAATAAGGTGCATGACATGGGCCGATACGCAGTGATGCATATTTGCCAATACTGTGTACCGATACAAATGTTTACAACATGAGGGTAAGGTTCAACTTTCTTTCCTACCAATAACAATCCAAATCTCGACTGATCATATGATTTGGATTCGGATCGGCATATGACTGGATTACTGGGTCAACGAGTTTACTCATCAACTTAGTGAGAGTTGGTCAACTCGATCGAGTATTCAAATAACCATAATGTATTTTTACTACAATTTCGGAGGAGTCGGGCCAAGCCTTGACCCATGGCCAGATTTGTTGGCAACCTGAGCTGACTCAAGCGATTCCCCGGACGAGTTTGCCAACCATGCTACCGATACAGTGCCAAGACTGGTACTTAAGCTATATAAGTAAACTCCAACTTCATTGACACCAAGAAGAATACCTAGTGTTTGTTGCACGTTTGGCCTAGTTTTCTTCTTTCTTGGTCTTTGGCATTATTTCTATTTGGTTCTCTTCACCTTGAAGCTAAAGTAATGGGGGGAGCATTTTTAGGTAAAAATATCATAAAGGGATTCATAGTAACTGTTCCAGTCAACTATTTCCCTCTTTCTGTTGTTTCTACATTATTTTCAAGATTAATGAAGTACCGCTCAAGCGCCGACACGTCTTTGAGCCCCGATCGGCGGAGAAAAGGAGGAGAGGCTTCCGCCTTTTACTGGGATGGTTGATTTCCCTTCTGCTGGTCTTAAATACATTCACATGCACTTGTTTCATTTCCATAATTTTTTAACAAGTGTTCGATTATCTAATGAGCTACTCTAATAAAAATTTCTGTTCGCAGAAAATAATTGCCATTCAATTTGATTTGACCGAATCTCTGAAGTTCTGAAACCATTTGATGCAAAAAAAAAAAAAAAAGTGGATTTAACAACAATGGTGGATCACAAGCAAGTAATAGTATCTCCTTAGAATGACTATGGTAAACAAAAAGATACACATTGTGGTCTAAATTTGATAAATGCATCAATAAATGCCACAGCGCCAATCTTGGTCCATCTTCTTCCTTACCTAATGTTTAAAAATAATTGAAAAGGAAAAAACTATAATGTTTAAAAATAATTGAAAAGGAAAAAACTATGGGCCAATCTTGTGTTTTTTACGTTCACAACAACATTTTGTCACCTGAACAAAATATCTTAAAAAATTTCTTGGTGTTTATTGCTTCGATAAAGTGCTCAAGTGTATTAGTGAGACATTTGGTTCTTATACTATTGCAAACACACACTAGACTAAGTATCAATGACATTAATTTAGTCATTTTTTTACACTTTACTTTTAAACGACAAAGTGAAATACACCGATATCCTGTTCTAAACAGGAACGTTCATAGATCAGATTTGAATTAACATACAAATGCAAATGAAGAAAAGTGTACGCCGTATCCAAGAATTTTGAATTCAAAATCCGAATCAAACTTTTAAACTTAAAACAGAATCTGAATCAGGCTTTAAATACACAATCGAATCCAAAATGCATACTACATTTCAAAAACAGACGTTCCAAATGTATGAATATTACATATAGAATATTTATCTAAAACTAACTTTACATTTAAATTTGAATCTGGTTGGATATTTTATCTAAAATCGAATTCAAAACTAAATTCGAAACGTTGTAGATTTGTAATCCAATTTCTAAAAACACCCCACCAGAAGATAATCAATAATGCAGGATAGGTCGCGCCAGAATCAAACTAGTACACCAGAAAAATGACAAAACCCAACAATTTGTGCAAAAGCGGTCAAGAGAATGAAGAAATTTATCAACAGCAAATGGGGTAGAAAGTAGGTAAGTTTATAATGAGGGTTGCATTTTGAGTACATTTGCAAATGTGAGGCGCCATTGGTTTCCTTCATACAGAAGTTAGAACAACTATAAGTTTTCATTTTCTTACCAAACCAATGATCCATTGTCTTCCATGTGGGGAAGACCACAACTTGATTTTTGAAAACACTAATTAATTGGATTTGGATGTTATATTGAACACCCATAATTGGCAGCCGCTGTACAAGTTTTATTGTAATTATTGCGGACAAATTGGTGAAAAATGTCATCCAATTATTGCAATAATAATGAAGAGATAGAACTTTTTTTAATACCATTATTATTCTTTGGAATTTTGAGATTATGTCAGAAATTTTCTTGTGTGTCTTCATCTTTTAAAAAAGTTGGACTTGGAATCTCCAGATTGGAAAAATATATTCAGGTCGTGTTTGGTTGACACTTTGTAAAGCGGCTGTTTGTGAAAAACATGTTTTGTGGCAACTTGGTCTGTGTGTTTGTGTTTGGTGGACAAGACAAGTAACATGGGGAAGAGTCAGGTTATTTATAACTTGGGCATTTCACAAACTCAATTTTGACTGTCACCTAAATACGCCTTAAATACCATTTTGAAGACGCAACCTAATAGATTTTACCTTGCTTCAACTATCTCTCGCCATTCAGAGTTACCCAGTCATCTAACCAGGTCCGTCTATTTGATGCAAATGAATGGTTGAGATAAAAATATGAAAAAAAAGGTGCGAGCTAATACCAAATGATGAAAATGTTCATCATCTTTTTTTTTTCCCTTGTTTTTATCTTAGCCATCCATCACTTTATAAATGTGGTCTTAAGAGCGATTTGATGAGAAACATGCATTAAGTTAACTATTTTTTTACTTTAATAATTTTTTTAATAATAAAAATTGGACGGCTCAAATAACATGAAATTTTGATAGTATTTCACAAAAATAACTTGAACTAAAACTTTAAAGCTAAATGTTTATAAGCACATTAAGTTGTTCACATTTTGTTTAAAATATTTTTTGTTAAGTCTGATTTTTGTCTCTTACCTAAGTGCTATTCTCTCTCTATCTCTCTCTCTCTCTCTCTCTCTCTCTCTCTATATATATATATATATATATATATATATATATATATATATATATATATATATATTTTGCAAAGTTGCCTATAAACTGTAGCAGCAAGTCCAAGATGTGGCACGTTCTGCCGATTAAGATCTCTTAATGAAACCATCCTCGTAGATGTGACATGTGCATCGCTATAATCCGCTCAAAACGGCTCTCAACTATGAGCACTTGTTTATGATAAACTTGTAAACAATGCCATGAAAAAAAGTTCATCTACTACGTAGCAGGTTGAATAGACTTAAGATATTTAAGAAGGTCAAAGACTCAACATACACATACGTATTTCGCTAATGTATCCGTTGCCTTGATCCATGAAGAGTTGCTTTAAAGAAAATAGAACTTTACGTAACTAAAGAGTCTATCCTACTAGGAAGACAAGTAAGAGCGAGCCTCCGGCTTTTGGGCCGGGCCATAATCTTTATATATATATATATATATATTAAATAAACCGAGCCCAAGACAAACCGGGCTGCCAAAATGAGCTCCGGGCCGGCCCAAGGCTATGTCCAGCTCTAAAGACAAAAAATTAGATAGAGTGCTTTGACTCTAGTCAACGGCTCTCCCCGCTCACTAAAAAGAAAAATATAACTTTGACGACCATATTGGTCTGTGCCAACTTTTTGTAATTTAAAAATGTTTTAACCAATTTTAACTTGATTTAAAAATGTAAAACAAATATATAAGTATCCTGATCACATGATACGGATCGGCCGGTATGCTTCAATCGATATTAAAAAAACTCCTTTTTACCTAAATCTTGGTTTAAAATGGAAACGACTTTTATATATATATATATATATATATATATATATATATATATATATATATATATTAAATGAGGCTTGAGAAAGATAAAACATAAAAAAATGCGTAATTTTCTCTGTCCCATCAGCGTTAAACGATAAAAAAAGGGAGCAAAAGATATATTAAAAAGGGATCGAAATAAATTTCCTATTCTTCTGCATCTCCCCCCAAACGCCACTCAGGAACTTGACCGTTTCTAATCAGAAAACCAACACGGAGACCGTGGAACGGACACCCTCATCATTTGAACCATTCAGCACCAAAAAAAAAAAATCAAATTAAATATAAAGGAAATAATCCGGAAGATCACAGAAGGCCGGTTTCCTACGAAAGTTGCTCTCACCAGATTCCCTTTCTCAGGTCAACGCCTTCCATCCCACAGGAATGAGCTTTCTCAGGAAAATATAAAAAATTGCAGAAAGACGAGGAAAGAGATCGGTTCCTCTCTCAACGTGCAAAGGGAAACCTAAAGTCCACGCTTTCACAAAAGCATGCAGAAATAATAACAATAACAACAACTATGATGATAAATGATAATGAAAAGGGCAGAAAACAAGAGCTAGATTACCAAATCTTCTCAGAAAGCAACCTCAGTTTCTTGAAAGAAAAGCACTCTTTGAGTCATTCTGGTTGCACCAAATACACACAATATTATCCCCACTTGATATACCCGGTCAAAGACAGAAAAGCATGCAAAAATATCCACGTTGTCATGAGTTGTCCCCTTTATCTCTCTCTAGATTAGAAAGAAAAATTCTTGCTAAAAGTTGAGCATATCATATGAATGCGGTAATCATGAACATAAATTCTGTGAGATCAACGGTCTGGAGATATAAAGCCAAACATCATAATTTTTTCTGGGGTTTCTTGACAGGTGTGATTCTAAAAGTTGGCAGCCAAGTTGGTGCAATATATTATTGCTCTTGAAACGCGGATTGGCAAGATCAAACGTCTGGGCAACATCATAAATTTTCTCATGATGAACTCAACAATGGGCAATGTCCAAACCAGGGGCAAGGGTGATCCATAAGAAAGCAAAAGACTACTGTAGCGGTCGGACCCATTTTCTGTAACGGTTCAAATTTGGCTCTAAATGAGGGTGAACTCGACAACCCAATTCATCATTGATGATCAGCTTCCTTGTCCAGAATCTAGACGACAGGGAGACACTAATCTCTTTGAAATTTTGTTGGAGATGATAGAAGAAAAGGTGGAAGGATCTGCCATTGAATGCAGATATATATGAGGGTAAGGAACCAATCCCGTTTCACCTCTTTGAACAGGTCAATTATCCAGGAAATTTTCCTTCGGTTCGAGAAGTAGGGTAGAAATTTCCGGATTGCTTCCTGAGTTGGAAATTGACCCCCAACGGCTTTCACAAGGTGACGCCATGACTTTTCCTCGCGCAGGGGAGTCTTAACAGAGGATACCAACATGAAAAATCCATGATTTCTAGTTCCGGGAGGCGAACAATCTTCTCTGCCTTTTGACCAGATAGAGTGGTAGGAGAATTCTATGTTTCCGGTGGCGTTTTCGTAGGTTGTATCAGAGGATTGTCATGGGGAGGAAGTTGAAGGCTTGGTCTGGATCTGCAAATTACAGGAGCTTCGAGCTCAATCTCTTGGTTCATGGCATCAAAGGTCTGACGATCGGCGACGGCGAGAAACGGGAGAATTACAGCATCATATTGCAGATCCAATGGAAAGGACGGCGAAATCGAGCTGGGTACCGGTCAAAATCGGTTAGAAATACGACGGCCACGCAATGCGTTCAAGGTGATGGCTCTGTTAATTGGAACGAATCATTTGATCATATATGCAAGCTGAAGTTTCTGAACACGAGATGCTCATCAAGTTGGGACATTCATCTCGAGGTTCATGTGAGTAAATCTTTTAAGGCTATTCGAGAACAAAGTGATTTCATGAGTTATGCCGAATCTGCGCAATTATTTAAATTTGGTATATTCACATTGGACAGGGTTTGGCTCAAGATTCAGATAGCAGGACATCAGTTCTCGGCAAAGTTATGTTGGACCTGGCAGAGTTTGTCACTCTGGATTGTTCGAAAAGGACCATTCAGATTCCAGTTTGTTGCAATGTTGGAGGATCTACCATGGAAACCGAATTGACGGTAAGTTCTCTCTCTCTCTCTCTCTCTCTCCCTTCACTCTCATTTTGTGTAACCTTCTCCTTCTAAATGATCTCATACATATCTGCCGCCTCCAAAATTTCCAGATGACGCTTGCTTTGTCTGAGATCAAAACTAAGAGGAGAACCATGATCACCCGTGCAAAATCTCTTTTCTCCTCCGGCGGATCGTGCAAAGGTCTTTCCCAAATCGACGATGGGTCTCAATTTGTGATTTCACGGGGGAAGGAAATGGCTAAAGCAATTGAACGTGAAGCAGAGAAACAAAATTCTTCAGAGTATGATGGGACCAGCGACTGCAGATTCACCCCGGAGCAGTCGAAGGAACTTACAGGTACTGAATCGTCATCTTCTTCTTCATCCGAAGAGGAGCCTGAATTTGGTTATGGCAACATAGCCGAAACAAATCTTTTGGTCGGAATACAAATCAGAAATCAGGAAGGCGACAGGATCGAAAGCCGGGAAGGTCCTACATCAGCCTCTGATTGTCAAACTGCTCCAAGGGCTACGCTCTTCAACCTCCTTTCATGGAAAACCGCAAGTTTCAGAGGGTCTTACCGACACAAAGGTATACCATTACTTAAGAAGGACTGCGAACATGGCGGTGATGATATCGACGATGATCGGCGTAATCAACCAAATCAGCAATCAGCATCATCAAGCCCAAGTAAAATCCCTTCCCCAACATCAGGATTTGATGATGATAATTCCTTTGAGGTTGGATCTTGGGAAAAGAAACTACTGGTTAGCAGGGATGGGCAGTCGGAACTGTTCACGAGTACCTTCTTCGCATCAGTCGATCAGTGCAGCGAGAAGGTAGCCGGAGATGGTGCCTGTGCTGTTCTTGTTGCTGTTATAGCTGATTGGCTTCACAGGAACAAAGAGACTCTGCCTCTGAAATGCCAATTTGACCAGTTGATAAGAGAAGGATCATTGGAGTGGAGAAAGCTCTGTGAAAATGAGACTCACATGGAGAGGTTCTCGGACAAGCACTTCGATATTGACACTGTCCTTGAAGCAAAAGTGCGCCCGCTCTCAGTTGTTTCAGAAATGTCATATATTGGATTCTTTGTGCCAGATGACATGACAGAGACCTTCGATTTTCTGGAGGGGGCAATGAGCTTTGACAGTATATGGGAAGAACTTGTCAATAACGTTGGACCTGAAGGGAGTGTTTACATTGTTAGCTGGAATGATCATTTTTTCCTCCTGAAAGTGGAAATGGAGACTATTTACTTGATTGACACACTTGGGGAAAGACTACACGAGGGCTGCAACCAAGCTTTCATGTTGAAGTTTGACAAGGATACAACAGTCTATGGATTGCAGCCAGGCAATCCTGACAGGGAGTTGCAGGACACAAGTGACAGTGCCTCAGACCAAGCCAAGGCAGAAAAAGATGCAGATTTAGTTAGGGAGATCATAAGCCAAGGACGGACTTCCTGCAAAGCATTTATCAAGAAGTTTTTGGCAGCCTTGCCTCTGAGGGAACTGCAAGTTGACATGAAAAAGGGATTAGTCAGGGAAGACATGTTGCATCGTCGTCTGCAGATCGAGTTCCATTATACATCTCTTTGTGACTAGCCAAGTATTAAGAGAAACATGCACAGATCACATCGCTGACCAATTTACTTCCTCATTCCAGAAACAGTGGCACGTTGTGGCCGGTTCTGTGGACGGTCAACATGATTTTCTTTGATAAGTCTGCCTTGGAATTTTTGTCCAATAAAGAGAATGTCAATATGAGATGTACATATGCATGCCCAGCGGAGCATATTCTAGATTGCACAGTCCATGTAGCTAATAATTAGTGCATGTAAAGGTTTTTTGGATTTTTATGAGTGAATATCAATTGCATGTTATTTTTGTATGATTTGGACAATACAAAGAAATCCACAAAAGATATGTGATTCTTTATGTTTGTTCCTGCAGTGTTTGAAGTTTGTTGTACCAAAAGTAAGGACAGATTGTGACAGTTTGTCTGCTTGATGATGACCATTCTTCATATGCAGACAAACCGTCTTCAGTCTTGTTAGTTACTGGTCCACTGTTCTTATGATGGTTATGATTCAGACAACCTCTCTATGCGCACGTTATGGGGATTGTGCAGCTGCCAACGATAGTTGGGAAATTTCACATTACTAATGCTTCATAAGCAGCTTTCATGTTTATCAGTTGAAGCGTCGTCCATTTTTCAAATTCTGATACCCCAAACTTTCAAAATGCTCCTTAAATTTTATTATACTGCACCAGCAAATTCACACCCCAATGGTGTTGCAGGTGCTGCCGGAGGATCAGAAATGCAGAGGTGGGGTTTAAAAGTAAACAAAGTTGTAATGGATAGTGATAATTGTTCCTGCAATTTGTCTTTTCCTTTTCTGGATATCATTTTCTCCTGAACTTGAGGACAAGTTAATTAAAGCGACGTGACCAGATTCCCTTTTTGTCCACATAGCAAGTTTCTGAAACAACAGGAGCCACGCAATCACGAAGGCAGGCACAATAAGCTTGTAAACATTACTATATATTTAAACATTACTATATATTTATTTATGCTACAAATGTATACTAAATTTGCATTTATACGAATACCCAAGATAGAAGAAGATTTCAGTGGATCGCCTTTTTGTTATTTACATTTGATTTGACTCCAAATGGAAGCTGTGGATAATACGTAGATGAAATTGCAAGTAACTAAGGCGGTATTCGCCTGTAGTTGGAAATGGAAAAGAAAAGGAAAAAATAAAGGCAAAAATAAGATTTTCAGGTGGATTCAGTTCCTTCATAACTTGCATGGATATTGCAGTAGGTATGGGAATTTGGCAAGTCTTTCTTGGAACATACAAATGTCTTCTATGCATGGCGATTTATAGTTGAGAATCAAATCGATGTGACTATAAATCACTAGGACACAGTTGTATGCTTCAAGAAAGATTTGCCAAATTCTCCTATATATATATATATATATATATATATATATATATATATATATATGGGAGATAGAGAGAGAGAGAGAGAGGAGATAGACACGCAATACTAGATAAATAAGGAGCAATATCAGCTTTGATCTATAGGTGGTCAAAAGATAGGTGGTCAAAAGAAGAATAAAGAGTTTGGTAATTTAGTTCACATTTTTTTCTCTTTGTTTTTCTCTCAACGATTGATCTGGAAAAGTTTTTCTCTCAACGATTGATCTGGAAAAGATCAGGAGCTGATATTTTTTTTATTTGTCTTTATTTATGTCAATTGTGTCGACCAACTTCCAACTGTTAATGAAAAATGTGTGGTTGAGTTGTCCTTGGTAACATAAATAATTTTTCATTTTTTATGGTTTTTTCATGTGTTATATTCATGCGTGTGTATTTGTCTGTGTTATATACATAAATAATCTTTAAATGGCCTTACCTGTCAATTGTGTCAAGTTAAATGAAAAATGTGTGGTTGACCTGTTCTTGACAAAAAAAAATTAATTTGATTTTTGATAGTATCTTTTTGTTATTATATAAAAATATATATGTGTGTGTGTGTGCACGCACACGCACACAAAGGAAATTGCAATTGTGCATAAAGAAATTCATCACACAAAGAACGCAACCATGCTTCTACGTTTACCAACTTTGGTGCGCAAAATTCCTTATGGGATGAAAGCTGAATTTTGACGATATAAGAATCAAATATTCAGCAAAGAAGGCGACAAGGGCATGATGGGTCAGTCTAATGGTGCAGGCTTCGACTGTTTCATGGTTCAATTCCCACTGTTGTCATTTCTTGTGTAGGTTGAACCGCTACAAGCTAGCGGACAAGCTGGGCTTTGTAAAAGTACAACCAAAGGGTTCTAACTTTTACCGCTGCATTTAAGAGGGTTTAGGTTTGGTTTCCTTTCCAACTCGTCTGGACTTTCTTCAATATAAATTTTGGGCTTCCCTTTTCTCATACAGAGGATGCCACTCAAGCGTAATCTGCAGATTTTCATTTGAGTCGCTCTTTCTGAATCATGGACATGGTATCTAATTATCATCTAAAACTTACCGTTATTCAACATGATTTTATTTTGCAGATCATAAAATAAGAGGAAATCAATAACTAGTTCTGGAACCCGGAGTTAAAGAAAGGAGGGAGAGATTTGGCCTTTCTTCGGGCAGCCAGTTAGGGGATCAGTACCTTGCAGTTTCATGTTGCTACGTAGCCAAGCTTTCAAGGCAAGTAAGCTGCATAGGAATGAGTTTTAAGGCAAGCAAGCCGCACCTGAATGCAGAAAGGCATGAAGTGTATGATAATAATAATAGTTTGTTAGTGTTTCATGAATTTGCTTCAAAGATCATAGAACATGGTGCTCCAGCCTTCGTGCGTTCATGAATAAGAACAGTAACAAACTTTTCATTGCCAACCAGCCCCTTAGAGGGCATTTGGTAGCATAAACTTTATGTTAAGGAATAGTGTTTAATCAAGAACGAGGTGCACCAAACACCAGACAAAGCAGAAAAAGAAAACCAACAGAGAACAATTTGTCTCTACTTTTTTAGAGAACAAAAAATTTCACGTTCTTTCATGAAACCTCTCCACCCGTGGAACAAATATCCACGGCCGAGTGGGAGAGTCCTCTCACTACCGCCTCCTTAGTCCTTCCTAACGCGGACTGCTATTGCCCCATTGAGCCTTCATCCTCCTCCCTGCAACTGCTTGCTCTCTCTATCTCCCCTGAAATTTCTCGGGTGTCGTCATCTCCAAAGATGGCATATCGGAGAAGGCTCTCTATGAATTAAATGTTCAATTTTTTTGCAGCTGACGTTCCATCATTGCCATCCGAGTGTGGAGCTTGATTCTAATTTTCTAAGGTATCCGTTGTAATTTGCTGTTTTTGCAACGTTGTTTGCTGCCCTAAACTCCAACTTAAGAGAGCCGGCATCTCTTGTATTTGTGTTCTGAGATGGGGAAAAAAACCAGTGCTGCCATGGACGTTCGAAGACTTTGGTCTCTTCAGACCACATAAAATCCTTGTGTGTTTTTCTTTTTCTTTGTCTCAAAAGTGGGAGAGGGTCTTGTTCTTAACAATTAAATGGTTCATCATTGGCCATGGCGGCAATAAGAGCATTGACCCAACACTGTTATTTTATTGGTAGCCTATTGAGAGCTTGCCCCCCACCTGCGTCGCCCTCTCTCTCTCTCTCTCTCTATATATATATATATATATATATATATATATATCAAGAGACATGGTCAAGTTGAGGGGTAGATAAATGATCAACTCAATTCTCATGGGTGTAATCTCTCTCTCGCTCTCCCACACACACACACACATCATCCAAAGCTGCACCTTATCACACCTATTTCTCTTGGACAAGAACCTACAGTCCTTTGGCAACAAAAGTTCCAGCTACCAAGTGTTATCTTAAGGTAAAACATTCACCAAAACCCAGGAGGTGTTGGCCACTGGTGATTGCACGGAGCTTTGAATCCTATATTAAGAGTTACAACAACATATCCAGCACCACTAGCTGCTTAAAAGATTTACAGTAAACTACGTTTCATATTCTAAATTGTCAAGAACCAAGACCAAATTTTCTCAACATTCATTGGGCAGAATAGGTCAGAGGAGTTAAGGTGTCCCGTTGACAGTTTCATGAAGCTGGGAGCCGAAAAAAAGCCATAATGCTTCTACTTTTCACATGTTAATTGCAGCACTGAAGAACGTAAACGTATTTCAAATTCATGAGATCCCCATTTGCATGCTTGGATTTTGGAGTGCAAGGATAAAACGTCGTCTTAAACAGATCAGTGAGGCTAGAGTTTCACCTCAACAAACGCTGGAAGAAAAAGCTCCGTATATCTTGCTTAGAAATTTCAGGGGCACGACCATGCTAATTGCTTTCACAATATCACCTAGGTTCTCTCAGCAGGGTGCTACCCCCATGGATGTCAACCCCCAATAGGCGTGGGCTGGTGGAAACGGTGCGGCTTGGCGAAAGAGCCAGTGGAAACGGCGCGGCTTGGCAAAAAGGGCCGGTGGAAACGGGGCGCGGCTTGGTGAAAAGGGCCGGCAATCTCTCCTAAGCCCCTCCGGATGTCTGTACCACAAAGCCACAGCAAGAGGCTTTACGCACCCAAGCAAGAGAGGCCGTTTCAATATAAATTGTGGTTTTTTCAGTGTAAAAAGGAAGGGCACTAGGTTCCAGCCAGGGCCCAAGGAGCCTTCATAGAGTAAAGTGACCGATACAAACTGACTAAAATAAACTATAGATTGGCCTTGAGGAAAATAGCCTTAGTTGGTCGACCTCGCAATGCCAAAGAAACAAGTCACCAATTTGATTCTCATGGGTGCCATGTTTCTCGGGCTTATGGGGGAGGTCAATGCACTTCACCAAGTTGATGGTGCACCATGACCTCATCAGGCCCAGCAACACCCTGGCCATCTGGGCAGCATTCAAGGTCACCTAGAAATAGAGTACATACTGGACACAATGTTTCAATGAGAGTTTCAGGTTAAGTTTATAACAAGGAGAAAAACATAATGATGAGGGACTTTTTTCACTTGCAGCATTTGGAGTTTCAAATGTTGTCCCTCGTCTCTTTTCTAGCTTCTACCTTACGCACATTGATAAATCCTCTGTCATCTCTTTATCAGCTAAAGGATGATAAGATACATGATCCAATAAAGAAGACCAATTCATTAACACTTAGAGCAGCTTCCAAAAGCATTTTCCAGTAATTCCACAGAAGATCTAAATATACAAGATCAGAGAAACTAAACCAGGCAACTTAGACAAATCTACAAGATGGCCCGGGATATTAGCCATTGATGATCTAAAATGGTACATACAAGGGGCTTGCCCTTTTACATGACGAATATGTAAGACAGTATGAGATACTGCAACATATTCGGATGTTGGTATCCTGTACAGTTTACTCTGTCATGAGGGAGCTATTGTCTGCTCCCGCACTATATTGTACAGAGAAATAAGAATCTCCACGCTTATCAACAAGATGATTATCCACTCCAAAAAATCTGATTTCCTGTTTTGAAGAATTTCTTGTAGAAATCGAATGTTATGCTGCACAAGGGAGAAAAGCAGTTGCGATTTAGATAAAACATTAGACCATGCTGCCTTTTGATTGCCCCAAAAAACGGAATGATAGATAAAGGATACAAGGTACCTCCACAAATTTCAATTTGAAGTCCAGACTGCCAAATCTTTGAGTCAGTTCATACTCATCTCGAAGATATTCCCATATTTGAGCATAATTGGCACTCTTCCAAGCAATGTCTGATCTGAAAGAAAGAAGAAAAATGCAATATTTAAAAGCATAAGCAACACAAGAACCGTTTCTATGTTTGTCACAAAGTGTCAAATTTAGCTGATACCAAGATACTGCCACTTATTTTCTATTCAAAAACTAAGAGCCATATTAACGCTCTTAAGCGACTTCTGCTATTCCTGCAAAGGTCGCTACCAATTGTATAACAATGTGTTCAAGGAAAAAAAAATGAAACAAAACAAAATATTTTTTGCCTAGGAAAATTCAGAGTCAAATATTATATTTTGCAATATAATCATTAATCTTTTTCCTATTGAGGAACATACCATGTATCATGCACTATAATCATTTTGAGAAATACATACTGGTTTATTCCAGTCAGTTTTGAAATAATAATAACAGAACAATGGGTAATGGCTTCTGGAATGCCTTTTCACCCCTTGCAATAATTTTGACTAGATTTTTAAGTGCACATGATTGTTGCTGACTTTTCACATCCAAGTCTAGCTGCCGTACTTCCTTCTAAACAAGCAACATTGCCATCCACTTTTGAACAGCCTCAAAGCTTTTCTCTAAATTGACCAAGAAACAGCAAAAATTTCATAATTCTCAATCGTTTATATAAATTGAACCAGAGCAGATCACATTAACTCAGAAGAAAAACAGTATGTAAAATAGCAACAATCCAACTGCTAATGTACTCGAAACAGGCACCTCTCAGCAAACGAGAACTGTCCCCCTATTGTTCAAGGCATATATGGTGGTTACACAATTTCGTGACAACTTTTATGCTTTCCTTTTCATGTGGCGGTCAATGCAAGTGGGAGATATGCCATAACAAGAAATAAGGTTTAACTATGAGATGCTCCCTTGCATGCACTGAAGGGCTCAACCTTCAATGTTGTTGCCAAACGATAAAACTATTGTGCACTCTCTTGGCAACTATAGACTGCATCAACAATTAAAATGGGTGAATCCAGAGAAAGAAGAATTTCGGTTTTCTTGCTGCCAATCAGTCCTAAATACATTCCTTTTAACTCAACAGAATCATCTCACAAGACTGACAATTGCTGATCTTCTAGAAGTACTTATATTAGAGAAGGGTGTGAACTCTTCAAACGTGTTCATCTTTAAGTGCCTGAATGAGTGTGTGTGTGTGAGGGAGAGAGGTTAAAGCCAAGATACAGAAAAAGATATCACCTTTCCAATAGCTTAAGTTTAAGGATCACGTCAGCAAGATTAGAATTTGCCTTTCCTACAAGCTGAAATAACTTTTTCCTCTGCATGGTAAATGTACCACTTTTCTCCATCTCACGGTTTATGTCAGTGAATTCTGCAACCATGCCATCAACCTAAAAGGCAGAAAATTGCATTTATGATTTTTACTGCACTAATTAACATTTTTATGATACTGCAAGAGTCAAAGAAAATGAAGATTAAAGAAAAAGAAAACACAGTACCTGACGAACATAGTAATCAAGAGCCACACTTTGACCAAGCACACTTCCAATAGTACGCACTCCATCAACATTTAAAGTTTTTAGCACTATGTAATCAAGGCCCTCTTGCATCCAGGTTTCTAAAGTAGGTTTCTCAACTACAGCATAATCTATCAGTACAAAGAAAAATATATAAAATTACCTCCACACAAAGGTCATATCAATTTCGACAAACTTTGATAGAATGTGGTTTCAAATAAAAATCAAGAAAATGAAAAAAGGAACATAATGACCAAATCTTAATTGCCGCAGGTGTATTAAAATACGAAAATGACTAGATATATGTTTCTCACCAAACCACTCTTGAGATATACCTATAAGGTTAGATTACAAAAAAATATTTTAATAATTGATTTAAATGGGTTTGATTTTTCCCTTACCCAAGTAATCTGATATTTCCCAACCTCTCTCTCTCTCTCTCTCTCTCCCCCTATATATATATATATATATATATATATATATATATATATATATATATATATATATATATATAGGAAAACAAGTAGCTACCAGATCTTCATGTCATATTTGATGAGAATTGTCTAAGGAAATCCAAAGGTGGAGATTAAATTGCAAAAAAATGGAAATTCAGTTGTATTTTCAAGAAACTGAAATGCCCCTCAAGGGAAGAAACAAATGAGTTTCCTTAATTGAAATTTTTTTGTTAACTTTGAGCGCTATCAATCTCTTGAAAATACAACTAGGTTTCCATTTTATTTCAACTTAATCTCCACCATATAATCTCAAGGGAAGACACATGCAATGTTTGTGAAAACCAGAAAGAACAAAGTCGATTAGATACAAAAGTGGAGTAGATACAAAATGAGGGGAAAAAACCAATGTCATGCACGCCTCAACAACAAACAAAGCACTTTTATTTATTTATTTTCCTTCTCCTCCTTTAATCATAACCTACGTTCCACATTTTATTTTACTTTTTGTCCCTTTTTCCTTTTCCCTTTAAAATAGGACAAGATGCACCGTGCCCATGAGAGAGAGAGAAAGAGAGAGAGTTACAAGTTATCAAGGAAGAAGTATTTGTTGAATAAGGACTAGCACCTAAGTGACACAGGTGCGCCAACTATGGTGGCGCACCCGCACCGGTGCGGGTGCAGGTGCAGGTGTGGCCCGACACAACACCCAACTCAGTCAGACCGAATCGGGTGCTGCTGACCGCACTTGTTCTTCTTTTCTCTTGTTTTTTTTTTTCATTTTTTTCCTTCTCCTATCTTTCCTTCTTCTTTTTTCCATTCTCTCTCTCCCCCCTTAATTTATTTAATGAAACTTTGACTTTTGTATGAAATTAAGGCAACCTTGATAAAAAAAAAAGTTAAAAAATATAGACAAATAAAATTACTTATATAACAAATAACATATATATATATATATGTTCTCACCGCACCTGCACACAATTTTTTTGGAAACTTTTCGCATCCAGCACCGGTACCCGCACCCATGTGACATAGACTAGCAGAAAAGAAATCCAAGCAGGGAACTTGACAAATGACTAAGAAGAATTTGATAGGAAAAATGGCGGCCTTCATACTTCTTGACAAAAATGATCCCT
Source organism: Nymphaea colorata (assembly GCF_008831285.2). Taxonomy (NCBI): domain Eukaryota; kingdom Viridiplantae; phylum Streptophyta; class Magnoliopsida; order Nymphaeales; family Nymphaeaceae; genus Nymphaea; species Nymphaea colorata. Next base: position 7,014,757 of record NC_045142.1, on the reverse strand, counting down.
ACATTTCTTTAATGAATGGGTAAACATAGTCACACCAACATACAAAAGGTAGGAGCAGAAAGTGCCTCATTTTGACCATAAAAGTTACTCAAAACTCCCAAAGCTAAATCAGTATCTATAACACATGGGTTTATATGAATTATAACCACAAATATTGCAATATTTTTGAAAATGTCGTAAGATCAATGAGACAAACAATAACAACGAAAAAAACCTGAAAAAAATGTAAAACATATATTTATCCCGTTTTTTCCTGGTTTCTTCTTTTTAAAGGTTAGTGACATCATGGATTCACCTTTAAACTTAAATAAAATAGTTATTATCATTCTTATCATCATTAAGACATTATTTTCATCATTTTATTTAGTTTTTTTGCTTTCTTATTAGTTCCTCATTTGTGCTCTTTTCACCTATTTTTAGGATTTTCTTCATTTTTCAATAATTTGCCAAGATTTTCCTTTAGTGTACCCAGGAAAAACAACTTTACCCAAAAATATCCGACAAAAACCTCACCCTTAAAAACTGGAAATAATACTTTTGTTTTGGCTATAGCATGCATGTATGGGATATGTCCATGCAAACTGCATTTTCGAAAATTAAAAAAGAGTCCTTTGGCGTCAAAGAAGATGCATATAAATACATGTGTCTACAGCCATGCATGTATCTAACCGCATGTGCATTATATCGTTTGCATGAATTGCAAACCTAGAATAAAAGATGATTTGCTCACACATACAGATACGAAGCTTTTCTCGGCATGGTTCTTCTAGGATATATTCAGGCAAAAGTTGTTTTACCAGATTTCTGACTATTTATATATATATATTCAAAGTAATCTTTATAATTTTATGATAAACAAAAAAAATTAAGAAGATTCTCCATGAAAAGAGGAAACATTGTGACACTATCATGAAAAATATTTTGTTCTTGAGATTATGTAAATATCACGAACTTTGCCTTTTAGAAATGGATTATGCTGTTTTGGCAATAAAAAAAATGATATTTCTACAATATCACCTATATTTGTGACTACGCAGTGATGTAAGGATTTGGAGGCTGAAGAACAAGAGTCAAAGAAATCATCCATTTATACTCGTCTTAATAGAAAGACGAAATAGAAAATTATGTGAATTGAAATGTATTGTAACTGATTATACATTTGAAAGGATAAACTCAATAAAGAACCAAGGAAATGTAGAACAATAAGATCATAAAGGGAAAGAAAAAATTGGGTGAATGATGGTGTTGACTTTGTTTGTGAAGTCTGTGAAGTATCTGATGCTCAGATGTTGTGTCATTTTGACACAAGATATACATCAGTAATGAAGTGTCTATGTGACGCAGACCAGTATAGTTAAATGGTTACCATCCTTCCTCATGTCTGTGAGCAATCCTGAAGAATGATTCTTTACAATCCCAAGAAATCCTTCAATTTCATGATCAGCAGCATTGAATAAGACAACCGATCCATATTGGAAAACTACCACATAGCAGTAATTACTGTCATTGTCTGATCCCTAAAATTCAGAACAAATCGCATCCGATTAGCAAAACTCTCAATACAGGACTGTTTACCATCTACATGCTAAGCACAACAATATTAACATGACCATGCCAAAGATTTCAGTTTCATGAACCAAAAGATCTGCAAAAAATATCAAAAAAAAAAAAATCTTCAAGGTCTGCTAGACAAGGGCTCAGGAGAAAAGATGTGGTCTGTAGACATGGCAGATCTATTACAATACCAACACTACTCCTCTGAGAAATTAGAAAAATTATGCTTGTTTCCACATGGCATCTTAGAGGTTACAATAAAGAACAATAAAAATTATGTCCTGCCGCTCAAACTTCCCAAAGAAATTTCTTGCTGATGAAAAGCCCAAATTTTCTGTACAACAATGCTTTCTTAAATTAGCTATTCAGGACGAAGTCATTCAATCAAGTTATCAAGTAATTGCACTACCATACAAAATTATGTTATTTGTTCAAATAGCTACAAATAGTGTGCTTGTAGTAGTTGTTGAAAAAACATGAAATTTGCTAGCTTAATAGTTTATACTTCCAACCCTCCTCATCCAACTCTCCAGCAACATGCTATGGCATATCACGAATGAGAGTTTTTCTTGAAAAGATAAGCCACTAGAGACCTGAAACAGGTGCAATTCTAGTTATGGTGACAAAGATAAAATTCATCCTCAGTGTGATGAATAAAAAAAGGTAAATTAACTACGGAAAGGTCACATAACTGGTGAGTAAATTAACTACAGAAAGATCATATAACTGGTGAATGTAGCCAAATATACTTAACAAGCATATTCACACACACACACACACACCGACTATCAATACTTCCTCTACTCAGCAAATCCTCATAACTCTTTACCTCTTTCTCACCATAGATTCACCAGCATTAAGTGTCGGCTCACAATTTGTATAAGGGTAAAAGTCCCCCTTGAACAAAGGCAAGTGTGCCTAGGCGATGACAGAAAGCTGCAGTGCAACAGAGGCAGAGATTCTGGCTCAGAGGCCCTCAAGGGCCTCAAATTAAAGTTCTCAGAGCTCCAAATGAAAGTTATTTTCTTCCCTAAAGATCAATCTGACTTTACTCTGCTAGGCATGTGTTTGGAGCCAGCTAATGTTTTGATGTGTGCCATGAATTTTCCTACGAAAACATTGTTTATAACACATATAGATTTGTGCTACACATAGCTCATTAACACAGGCCCTTCAAGTTAATTGGAATTCAGGCTACATTGGGTAACCCAATTCCAATTGGTGAGTTTTACTCACACCATTGCAAGCCTTAGATGTCAAGGCGGCAGGCCGCCGCCTAGGCCCGCCTAGCCTAAAAAGGCATCCAGAAGTTGTTGCAATTTGCTTAGTTATTTTTAATTCTAAATTGTTAGCTTTATGTTTTATGTGTTATGTTAGCATGTTAGCAAGTTAGGATTAGTCAAAATCAACATATAAAACAGCAAAATAAAATGTTTAATGCATTGAATTTAAACCAGATGATAGACTTCTCATTGTAGAACTGAAACTGACCTAAAACAATATACATGAAACAGAAAATAACCAAACTAGTACCAGAAAATAACCAAACTAGTACCAGAAAATAACCAGACTAGTACCAACTTTGAAATATGTGCTCTCAAAACTGGATCTATGGTAGATGGCAACTGAATATGAACAAATTTGAAAGACTGTAAAAGCCGCCTACACGACTCTGACTTAAGCTGCCTAATGCAAACATTAGCAGAACTCAAATCACACTTACAATCCTAACTCAATCAATTCAGGTAAAAGATAGACCTTGCAAGCAATCTAATTTCTGCACAAATTGTAATTTTCTGAGATACTTGTAAAAAAAATTCTCTGTTTTCAACATAAAATTTTGCAACCACTAGGTCAAATCAAGCTCCCTGCAATAAAATTAAGCTAAAATCAAGGAATAACATATCTTGGTAAGCAAAACAAATCAAGTATCAGAAGCTAAAGTCACCCAAACTTCCAAATGGACTAGGTGACAGCCTAAGCGCCAAACCCACACCCCATGCCTAACTGATGGATTTAGGCGTAAGATGTGGACTGACGAGTAGTCCACAGCTACGTGTCACGTAGGCGACACCTTAACAACTAAGTAATGCAAGCCCAATCTTAACTCAGACTAATGTGCTCCACCATTGAATTGGACAAAGCTAGGATTGGCAGCACCCTTGTGCATCAACAAGAGGCCAAGATTCAGGAGAGCAAACATTTCTACATAAGACATGCACACATTCATGTGGCATGCTCGTGCAAGCACACAGAAAATATTTGCAACAACAAAAATTTATTCCTGGTTCAATTACAAGGAAAAAGATGACCAGAAAGATCATATAAGATGCAAAGGCATTTAAAGTGTTTAATGTACCAATCAAGAATGTGTCAGTGTGCACATACACATGGTACCTAAGAAGAAAAGAAACATGGGAAAAAAAATAAAGCATAGAAAGATCATACAGATCATCATAGAAATAGTCAAATGTACTAAACAAGCATATATATCCATGCATTAAGAAGGCATTTGCAACAAGAATCCATCAACAAAGGAAAACTTTTTTTAAATAACACCACTTAGACTATCACGGCATCCAAAGAACAAAAAAGTCATCATATCCAATGCTTTTTGATAGAAAAAAAAAATGCCAACCCCAAGCATAGGATAGAGCAGAAAGCAGAATAGTAGCCAACAAAAAGAATGAAAAATGAAATCAAAGCAAACACAATCAATGGACGGAAAAATAAAAATAATAACAATGAAAGGTCTCCATCTTTCTCCTATGTCCAGCTACCATTTGTTGATAATTAATGCATAAAGGCGAAGAAGAGGAGAAAAGGAAAAAACCACTCACGTTGGGACTAGGCTTCGCAGTTGGGTATCTAAGTACCACGTAATTCGACGCACGAGAACTCGGTGGTATCACATTGGACGCATTATGTGACTGCAAGCTCTTCAAATCCACACTGCACGTCCCAACACCACAATCTTAAAACCCAATTTCGATATTTTAAAAGAAACATAAGCCAAAAGAAGAAGCAAGGAAAAAAGGAAAACAACCAGCCCACAGAAGCATAATCAACCTGGTGCACAGGAAGAAGGCATTCACAGGAATAAATCTTCCCTGCTTTTCCTGCTGCACCTCAAGCAAAAGCTGACGGTAGTCATCCTCATCGCCACCGATATCCGCGCTCGAGTCGTGCTCCTTCCACTCCACCTCGCTGCCTGAAAAAGCAGAAGGGGAAACGCCCCCGATGAAAGGCCGGAAATTCAGGCTGGAAAAGAAGCCATAATGACGGAACGAGGGCAGGATTCTGGAGTAGGAGGAGATGCAGGCTCGACATCGGATCACAAGGAGAGAATTGACGAAAGGTGAAGAACAAGAAGATGAATAAGAATAAGAAGCAGTTGGGAGGAGGCTGGTGGTCCTTAAACGAACAAGGGCGAAAGGGGGAGAGGGAAAGGATGAAGGGGACAGCATGGCTCTGAGATTAGTGGCTACAGAGATGGAAGAAGAGGAGGAGCAGGAGGCTGAGGAGAGCCTCCACATGATCCTCTCCAATCAAGAGTCGAGAGGGAGGAAGAAGCGATGCAGCGGTGGTACGGCAGGATTTGCCATGGCGAGGGATAGACCCTCTCAAACACAAACACGCACACACTCAAATTTGAGAATTTTGAAAGGGGAAGGCATAGATATAAGAGCTTGGCACTTGGGCTTTTTCAGATCCTATCGGATCCGGTCCGTATAAATCCAGATCTGATAGAAATCTTGGATTACTCCATTGGCATTTGGCTGGACAAACGTGCTCCGCAATTTCTTGGCTTTGGAAATTTTAAAGCGGACTTTCTTTCTTCTTATTTTCTAAAAGCTTAAAATAAACAAAGAAAAATTAGGGATGGCACCTTTAGAAAAATATTTTGAAAAGATTAGTTTTGTGAGAAAATAAATTTTAATCATTTTTTAAAAATTGCTTTGTGAATAACATGGAACGACCGAGGTATTCAATCCCTTTTAAAAACCGTGCTTTTAGATTTTTTGAAAAAAAGTGGTTTTGCCAAACATTCTACAAAAAATTGTTTTGGAGGCCAAAAAAAAATAAGTTTTGCTTTCAAAAATTTGTTTTAAAGTGTCATCCAAACACTACATTAATTTTCCAGCCAACATAGAAACCCATATCTTAACTACTTTTACCAAAGCAGCATTTTCATTTTCTTACAAGCGATTATTTTGTCCAATTCAGTTTTTGTCTTTATAAGGAGGGTCTTCACTATCAAGAGTATTTTCGCCAGTTCCAGCCCCTCACATTGTCTCATCTTTTCAGGCTTGACGTACAACTTGTTCTGTTCCGGTATAGGGCCAAGGTGCTTTCTGGTGAACTTATTTTGAATTCTGTCACAAGGATCACTCTCTCCTGGGCGCGTGTCTAAGACCCGAAGATGCGGACACGAGCAAAAATTGTTGTTCATTATTTATCTTTGTTCGTTCTTCAATGACTCTTTTCTTTCAAGCATCCTTGTGAACGATTTTCTTACGTATAAGCATTGCTCCATCCTTTGTTACTGTCATATAAACAAATCCATTAGATAAACCAGAAGCTGTTTTCAAACATTTGTAGTAAAAAGGAAGTTATTGTTTGACGATAATTGGCAATCTGTGTCTCTAGACGCAAATTCATAAACATGGAGTCCTTACTTCGAACGTGAGATAGAACATGGGTTTTTCATGAATTTTTTTGGCTCGCTTATTATCTGAATGGCGGTCACAAGTCTACCGATCGCACGTATAAGACTTGATTCAGTGGAGCTGTTCTGGTTCAGTGGAATCGTTTTTTAATATACCCTAACCATTTATCATAAAATTGAAAAATAAACATAATATATACTTATATTTATAAGTTAGTTTAAAATAAGAAAAGTAATAGTTGGAAGGTAAGTTGGTGTAAAAATAATAAGGAAAACAATAAGAAAAATGCACATTGAAGGACCCATCTCCGGTTCAAAACCCAGCAATGCACCTTGCATCGCAAGGGAAGTGCTCATGCAGAACCGCACAAAGGCAACCCGTCACTTCAATCAAGATCCAGGTACCCACAAATTCCAATTTCAAATGACATTGAATTTCAGACACAAATCTGGACAGCAAAAGACCATTAAAGCTGCTACCAGTTAAATCCGATTTTGGCTTACAATTACACCCTCATTTTGCAGAAAGTCGAAGGATTCAGCAGTATGGGAGAGCAGTCGGTGAATGTCAACTGCCGTCTTCTGTGTGTGCCCACGAGAGAGAGAGAGTGTGTGTGAGGTCGAGAAAGAGAGCCGTCCGTGATGGATGGGACGCCATACATGACGCTTTCATAAAACTTGATGTTTGTGACGATGGTCCAGACTTGTTCATGGAAGCCCAGAATAATACCAGGCAACCGATCCATTTATCTATCATTCTTTTAAATTTAGAACACCCATATTTTGACAGCCACAAGTTCAAGATCTACATGGATCAAAATTGACGGCTCCCTTTCCATCCATGACTCCAGGAGGAGTTCAATTTTTCATAAGAGTGGGACCTCCTCCTGATTTCTATCCCGTCCTTTCGTTGCTTACAGCTCTTGAAAATGTAAATTGATTTCTGAACCAGGTAGCCCTGCTTACAAGCTCAATACATTAAATGCACGAAAATGTTGGCTTAGTTTTCACAGAAAATAACAAAGAGAGAAAAGGATACAAAACGTCTAACATATCTTTGTAATAACTGCAAATGATGTAGTAATATTCATGATGCTTGAACTTTGCAGATGCTAAATCACTAGTAAGGACTTCATCATCGCCTTTCTAGCTTACAAGGCATTCGAAGGCCAACAATCTAGTAAACAAACAAGAAAAATATCTGTACATAAAAAAATGAACCCAGTCTCTGCACATCGAACATATTACCTGGGCAGGCAAAATGTATTTCCAGATAGGCAGACACAAATCATTTGGAGATCTCCCCACATTGTAGCTCGCCACTGACTATGCAATCTCACCACGTAGACAAAATAGGCAGACAAGTCCGCGCCAGAAAAATAACCCTGAAATTTACCAAATAAACACTCCATGAGCAAATCAAATAAAAAAGATTCAACCATCGGAGAGAAACTGTGGTGCCTTACTGCAAATGTTAGGAGGGAGCGATGATAGACATGTAGACACATCTATCAACCCTCAGGAGATGTAGTTCATCCAGATGCTGCTCAAATCCATTCTTACAGCATTGCAGGGTGGAGTTCTGTTATTTCGGAATCCAATGCTCATTACTTCTCAAATGCTCTGTGGTAGATATCACCAGAGCTAGGTGTCCGAAATCTAAGATCATCATAAGCAGGGAAGTGATTATCAAAGCCAAATCTTCGGCTCTCTGCAGCCTCCAGCAAGCTGACACCGCTGTTACCTTGGATCCCAGACCAACTCTCCTGCTCACCACTACCAAAGTGGGAAGCCCTTATAGATTGCTGATAGGATGTTGGCACAAACATAGAGAGATTGTTGCTTAGTGAATCTATGAGATGGGAAAAGCCATTGCCAACGGGCTCTGAAAATCCCAAGTTCTGGGTAGCTGGAGAGGGCCTTTTCATCAACAACTGGATCCTTGGATCAACGTCAAAAGTGCCAGACTGCAGAGCACATTGAGTTCTTAAATCCAAGCCTGAATGATGAAACTCCATTGGAAGTTTCCCCTTTCCAACAGCCATTATCGCAGGATCAATCAATTCTACATCAATGGAGGCTGGAGCATCCATATTAACTGGTATCTGGTATTGACTCTGCACTTTGCCATTATCCAGCTGCTGACTTCCTGATCCTGTAAATAGGAGGTACTAAGGTCAATTTGGGGTACTAATAAGCAAATGCTATCATTTTTAACAATTGATGGAGTGGTACTGACTAGAGGATGTAAAGTTGAAAGCTCGTTCCATGAGATCATGAGATGAAAAGCCAGGTGGATCCATTCTCTCCACTGAAGAAAATCCTGGAGGTGGTGGTCTGGTTGGCATTACAAATCCAGGAGGAGCTGAAACAGGAGCCCTTGATGCTGCTTTTGAAAAGCATTCTGTTAGACACGATGTAAAACAGAAGAATTTAACATATTGGCATAGTCACAACTCCTTGATACGGAAATGGTTCGAGCGTGTGTGATGGCAACCGTGCCAAACTTATTACTGTAAGAGTTACTTCCTAAATATCATGATCTTCAGCCACAACTAAAAGCAGAAACAAGGAAAACTGAATACCATGGTATCATGGTCACAAAATCCTTCTCTAGAATTTAAAGGCAAGATTTTTATCAGATATTTTTAAACAAAATTGCTTTTATCATGAAACGCTTGGAGTTCAAGAGAACAGAAATACATAAAAAATAACTAAAATTTCCTTACAAAGTACAAACGTATTGACAAAGATTTTTAAACAGAATTAAATTTTTTAAAGAAACAAAAAAAATGGAAACTACGCTAAAAATACATTTGAAAAAGCACTTGTTCCATAAAAGAAAAACATCACAAAAAGGTGTAAGAAATATTTGTTTGGTGCATTTTAAAAATAACGCAAATTTTACCAATAAAAAGCATTTGAAATTAATATTCTTAATGTACCCCGATATTTATGACTATGCTGGATACGAAGTGTTTGTAGTGGACCATAGGTACTGCTCAATCTGGGAAAGCAATGGTGAATTGGTTACCCCGAAGAGTGTAATGCACACATTCGTTCCCTACTTTAGCCAAGAAGATATTTATCTGTTTGCTTGTAGCTTTTAAACAGTTGGCACAACATCAAAGTATATTCCCTGAATGATCTTAATATCTCTATTATAGGCTGTTTCTTTTTAAAATTTTGAACACAGATGTAGTAGTTAGAGCAGCACATGTGCTAATCTCAGGCCAATCCTGTCTGAGCTTGCTATCGAACAGCCAGCCCCAGAACACCTGGACTGAGCTCAATCCAGAATGTTTTACTGTTAAGGCTGAACCCTAACAATCGTGTGTGGATAAAAGACTGTTGTCTTAAAAACAGTGTATGCTGCAACAACTTTTTGATGAGTTGAATAATCATGAATTTGTTTAAAATGCACACGGTATTGTTTTAACTTTTAAACTCTTCAAGGTAAGCAAATACTAAGAGAAGTTTATTTAAACAAAATACTCTTTGATATACAAAATATATTTCTGTGTCAGAACTTAAAGAGGCTAGCTACCAATTGACCTTTAACATTCTTTCAGATACAAATAAGCATCTTACAGGCTCTTCTTGTATTTTTCTTATCTTTCTAGTCTTAAATGGATTTTTTTGGTTATCTTTGCAAATGAATCCAAACTATTAGTTAGGTCGTGCTTTAAGTGAAGGTCATGCTTAATTAAATTTTTAGTGGGCCCAAACACAGATTGGCTCTTGACGACTGGGTCTTGAAATTGGTCCGTATCTGGAGACAGGCTTTGGATAGCCCTTCACTAGTAAAATTTTCAAATGATTGAAGGCCTGCACACGATCCAACTCAACCTGTTTAGCATAACATGATAACTACTGGTTTTTAACTGGTTTACTACTTGATTATTCTCTCCCTCTAATTTTTTCATGTCCTTAACAGTTTTGACTTTGAATCTATATCTGCAGCATTTTTGGAAAAAAAAAATGGTGCAGGTGTAGCAAGGAAACACATAGACACACACACACACAGACACATAATATATAAACACACACACACATATATATATATAATTGTCCACAAACAATAGAAATAAGATTGTCCATAAGCTATGATTTTATTAATGATTCAATGAAAAAGAAAGCAAGTGGCCTGTTGTGCACTTACACCAGAGTTGTGTCAACTCGGATGCGGTGACCCTTTTGAAGAGGTCATGTTACCTTTGAATATGAAATTCCCTTTTAAACATGAGAACCAAATCTTCTTTAGCAGCCTATTAAATCATGTGTATTTTTTTAAAAAGAAAAATTGTCAAAATTTTCAGACATCTTATCTCTGCATGCTAATAAAATCAAAATTTTTGAAAAAGAATGCTAAAAATAATTAATATTATTAATTTTCTTGATCTTATTCTATTATTCCTATTGTAGCTCCTTAAATATCTGTACAACAGAATCGAAATTTTCTCTAAAACCATTTTGGCTAAAGTATACAGAAACCCAAACACGTTGAAATCTTTGAAACTTACCAGTCCTATTTGAAGGAAGAAACACACGATCATTAGTTGGAAAAATACTTGCTTGATTAAGCAGACTTGGATCTCTTACTTCCCCAGCGTCTGCCATAATAAAGCTTTTCTGTGCATGACTTCTGTTGGGCACACTATATCCAGTCTGCCCTGCATATTCTTCCTGCCGTGCAAATGAGAACCGAGACTGATTGCTGTTTATTGGCTTCCTTACAGCAGTAGGTTTAACTAAGGACTTACAACTTTCACTTGACCACAACTTTGTAATACTTTCTACAGAGGTTAGAGGATCATCGGCACCATCAAGGTTCATGGACAAGATGTTTGAAATGATACTGCTTTCTCCAGGTTCTGCTAAATAATCACTGTTATCTACTGAAAAAATGTCACTTTCAAGCCCTTTCAAAAGCCTAGCATGTTCAACCTTACTGCCAGGATCAAAATGATCACTAGACAAACCACATCCATCAGAAGGGCTGCAAAAGTTCTTCAAATTGTCTTGCGCCATAGAATTGCTCAATGTACAGGACAGTGGAGCAAAATTATGCTCATGGTTGAATGACCCACTAAGACCATGAAAATCAGAAACTGCCTTACCAGCCAAGCTGTACCAATCACCCACACCAGCAGCATCATTATGTTGCATAGAAGGAGACACATTGTGTTCTGATATCGTGGGAGGACTGGATGACTGATGCCTTATCAGACCCTCAGAAGATTCTAGATGTTGGGCTCCCAGATTATTATCAGGTGACAAATGTTTATCCCTTGCAGCATCTGCCAGTGTTCCCACTTCCCAATCTCTACTGCAATCCATTTCCTTTTGGCCAGTTCCACGCTCAGGCATCTCAGCAGCTTCCATTGAAGTCTGATATGCCAAAGGTTCATCATGTTCATGCTTACAATTAATATGGGTTGAATCAGAAGACGTCTCATCTTCAAGGACCGGACGTTTGTCAAAGTTTGTGTCATACCCTTTACCACCACTCACTTGACCATTGCCAAGGTGGAAATTAGAGCTTGACGATGATGATGCATAGCATAAACTTGGTGGAACTACATTGAATGAAGAAGCTCCATCAGCAGCTCTGCCAAGTAACAAGCTAGATGAATCCTCACGCTCTGCAGATGCTGTGATGCCTCTGCTATCTATATTCACAGAAGCAGCTACAGATGGCACCTGACTAGAAGCAGTAGCAACTGCAGAATCTATTGGCACCTCTCTGGGAACATTTGTGGCACTTCTTCCATTGTTCTTAGCTGTTAGTCGCAGGGAACCACTATCCAAATTTGTAGCAAACTCATCACTGACACATGCAGAAGATGAGACTGCAGGGGGAGAAATAATTGAACCATTACATAACCCTTGTTTATGTGCACCAGATCCCTGTGAAGGAACACTATTTGGAGATGCGGTTTTGCCATTTGCAGCACGCAAACCCCTGTGGCCAACAGATTCAAATCTTAACAACAGATAAAATAGTTATGAAGGAAATGACTCCAAATTGATCTATATACCAGGAAGCTGCTGCAGGAAGGGCACTTGATTTTCCTGGGTTACCATTAGGAGGAGAAGTTATATGGTTTAAAGGATTCTGCAAGAAGAAGAATGTTCATTAGGGCTCAAGGTACAACCTGCCAAACATGAATACAGTAACGTTTCCAATACAACAGAATCAATGTGTCAAAATGCCCTATCATTTGAAAACCTAATAAGGGTGAAAAGAATGACTTACAGAAGCTAGTGCCTTGGGCAACACTTTCCCTGAAATAGGAATGCCATTATTACACAATTCATCAGCTGGAGGTGGCAAGACATTTCCTGAACGCCGTTGCAAATGATTGGATGCACTAGGTATCTGTAGGACTTTAGTCCTTTACTGACAAAGGTGAAGTCAGCAAAAAACAGAAGCATTTGTTCAAATGGGGTGGGTCAATTAAAGCCTCCCCATACATAGAATGTCATTCATTGTTTCTCAAAACTGATGTCCAGGAAAATGAAATATAAGACAATAAATAAATAAGAAAAATACATCTATAAGCACACAATTAATTACAACAAATCACCTGACAGTGGTATTGCATCTTCCTCAAGAGAAATGCAATTTAAGGGCCCTGTAATTTCTAATATCTTGAGGAGGCTTCAAAGCATCCAACCATTGAACCAGAAAACCACGTATGGATAATAACTTTGCAAGAAGACTATTAGTAGGAACCATACTTTTAAAATGAACCTTATAATAAATATCTAATTGATAACCATCAAAATCCACAATTCTTGACAAACCTACAAGGGCCTCATCACATGTTTTACTGAAGCACAACATTTTGACAGAAAACTCACCTCAACATTCCATGTTCCATTCAAAATTATATTTTGAAAAGAACCTCAAATAGAAGCAACTAAAAAGCAATTTAACAAATAGAATATTGCTTTAAAAGTTCACAAAAAATAAAAACTATCATCAACTTATAGATTGCAATTAGGAGATTTGGTTCCCCAACCCAGCAAGTTGAGAATCACTGTTGTTAATTTTGCACCCTGAGTTGCCTTGAGAGAAGTTGCAGGCCTGAAGGGTTAAAGATAGGGAGCACAGATCTCGTGCGCCATAAGGCATCACCTCCCTCAAAGCACACCAGATTAGATGCACCCAGCTCCTATGATGATTGATGACCAAACAAGGGCTTCAAGGTCAGAGCCCTCATTTGACCATCCTAATGCTGAATAAATAAATAAATGTAGTTAAACTGTTAAAGGGATGAGGCGACCCATTAGGCACTTTCCACTACCCTATAGTATTCATCCACACCAGGACTTCTGGTGATTTCTGGCAAGCTCCACAAGCTCTGGCAACATTTCCTTCCTTTTTTTCTCATTACACTTGTCTTCCATCTTCCTTCTGCTTCTTCTTCTTCTCTTCCCTTTTTCGCTTTCCACGTATTCATCTTAGTCATTTTCCCCTTTCTTCTGCTTTCTTCTTATTTGTTATTTCCTTTCCTCCTCCTCTGTTTCTTTCTTCCTTGCTCCTCATCCTCTTCCTTTCTTTTTCGATTTCAGTTCTCTCTTATGTTTATATTCTTCTTCTTGCTTTGTATTCCGTCATTTGTGTTTTCATGAGTCATTGTTCTTTTTCTCTGTTGAGATGGAATATATTTTTGTCTATTTATGTGTGCAGGGTGTGCATGCACTGCATATGCGTGTCTAAAAGTGTGTATATAACAATTATATGTTCAATGGTTGAATAACTAAATATGTTTCATTACTTTTTAGGTTTCATTTATCGTGTTTTATGCTGGGACCATAAGTATCTATATCTAGATGACCTATGAGTTCAGTAATTTTCTGAATTTTTTTACCATACAATTGTACACATAATTGAGTGTTGAATAACTATTATATGTTTTCATGTTCATTCATATATTTCTAAGTGCAGAAATTTCGGATGCATTACATGCATACTATTTATGTCAAACAGTTTGTTCAAGCAGGTACATATTTTGAATCATTATTCACATATTGTTTACAGTTCTGACAATAGAAAAATTCCATTCCCTTAGTGGAAAATTTTTGAGAAATATATATGATGATCGAGGAATGCCATGACATTTATTTGACGTCACTAGTTAATATTTTGTTCATCGCACAATGCTATTTACAACTAGTTAATATTTTGTTCTTATGGTGAAAGAGCAACTTATGATGCTTATGGTTTAGTCACTCCGTGCTTATGTTTTTTCACTTTGCCTCAATGCTATTTACAACATGGCTGAGATCAATTAAAACATTTAGACAATAAACATAGCCCTACAAAATAATCTAGGCTTCTACTTTCACACGCGCTTACATAAAAAACACATAATGAAAACCTCTAGTGATACAAATAGTTCTGACATTATCTTTTAACATTCAATCAAAGTATCAAACTGAAATGATGCAGAACCTGGTATTTCTAACTTAACATGTCAGCATGACAAATCATATCTAGAGTCGCATTCCAGCCAAAACAGAGAATGAATCAAACATGTATGCCGAAGAAATCAAGCAAACACTTGGAAAGGGCAAAGCAAACAACTACGGGAGTATAACAAGAGAAATTAATATTTGTGATCGTAAAACATGAAATCTATAATGTGCAACAGTTCTACACATTCTAAAGTTAAGCACTTAGGCATCAGTTTATATGGTGTTGGCGAAGCAGCCATGCATTTCAATAGAAAGTTCAGAAAAAATGCAGGCCCAGCCCTTAGTAGGCTAGAGCTGCGCCGCTTCACCAGCATCTGCCTGTTGAATTTTGTTACCAGGCCAGGGCCAAGAGGCTTGATTACCAATCAGGCTGAGATAGCTTAATTTTTGGTCACCCTCTCTTTTTTATGGTCTCAAGCCAACTCGAACAGGCAAGCCCATGAAAGCCCAATGAGTTTTGGCAAGTTTATAATATAAAGAACAAAAACAGTCCCAAAACACATTTTTCTGTTCAGATGGCTCAAAAATTATCCAGCATTTATGCAGTTTCTAACCATTACGTTGTGCATTGAGAATGTTGTGAAAAATGACATGCCAGAAACAATCAAACAGACGGATAAAATTCATTGTACCTGATGCAAGGTGATATAACCTCATCTTTTGTAAAGCTATCTTCCTGAGTTCCAACATCATGCAAATACAAACATTCTGGATTGCTACATGGCTGGAAGGGAAAGAATAATATGCTTTGAATAAGTGAAACACAGTCTAACAATCATGAAACAAAGACTTCCAAATTACAACCATGACGTACCATGTTCTTTAGCCATGCATGGCAATATTTTGTAGTTCCATAATGTGCCCTGTAAAGCAAGCATTATGTATTCAAGAAAGCAATTAGATGTCTCGTTTAAACCATTTTCTGTCCAATCATTTTAAAGGTCAAAATAATGAAGAGGGCGTAGTTCACCTCAAAGGCCTTCCTTCTAACACAAAACCATTTACTGCTTGAATACATCGAACTGCCTCCTCTTCTTTTGTATAAGTAATATATCTAGAAGACAAAAAAATCAAAAAGAACTTGGTAACACCATCAATCAAAGGACAAATACAGAAAATAAAAGAGGCAATGCTGCTTGAACAAATTAAAAAGGAAATGAAATGACAATGGATTCCCTCGGTTCAGATTTTGATTCCAAATTAATCCACCAAGCAGCACCCATGACAGCAAAATTACAACAAAAACTAGAATTGACGCACAATAATGCTAAACCAACTTACACACTAAAAGTATTGTTAGTAGTATGTGGAACACCAGCTGAAGTTCGAGAAATAGACACCTTCAGAACCTTCCCATACTGACCAAAATATTCTTTCCTCTCAAGAACCTGGACAAATTGATAAAATCCATCAACATCATGATAATATCTGTGTCACTGATCACCTCCAGAAAATCTACCTTAAACAGCGCACTTGGGACTCCAGATGAGCCACAGGCTATTGAACAATAGGATAAAGAAAAAAACACTAGGTCAGTTTGTACATATACCTCTTCATCTGCCAAATTAGGAGGTATTCCAACAACATACACCAGGTTTCTCTGAATCACTCGAACATTGCTAAGATGTTTACGGCCTTCAGATGCTTTAGTCTTTGACTTCTGCATTTTCTGTCTTCTATCACAATTCATCTCCGCCAACCTGATCAAACACGAGGCAAGATCAAAAGTTACACGCTATTAGTCTATCACAAGCAACATTTGAAAAGGAAAAAAAATTACTATAACTGGCAGCTGCATAAAGTTTGTCCCACTCCTACTAAGTATCAATAGTATCCAGTAGAGGAGAAAAGGCCAGACCATCTGAATCATGCAGACATGACAAAGTTTTTGAAAGTTAAAGCTACAAAGAACCATTAGCAGGAAAATTCTTCCTTCCTAGCCATCAACTATACCAAGCACAGGAGAAAAGACAAAGGATCAAAGTAAGGCATGTAAAGACACATAATTTTCTGCCATATTCAGGATATACCTTTCACAGTTGACAGTCGCTCCAACAATTTTCTCCTTGTCATAAGGTGTTCGACAAGCAGGACATCTCCCTTCACTTTCATCCTTCTCTGCCATATCCATGATATGGTTCCAACACCAAACGCATATCTGTTGTTAAAAACAAATAAAGGGCAAGGATATTAAGGATATTAAGGATAAACCTGACATTTCTCAATAAAATGTCAAATGCATAACCAAGAGAAGTGAGAAAAACAATTACAAGGACCAGCAAAGTTCCACTTAGAGACTTCATCAATTAGCCAATTAAAAACTCACTTGGAAAACATAAATAGACATGTAAAGCTAAAAATACATACCTAGAAGGTGGTAAACGAAATCTTACATAAACAAGATTAGGTCAAAAGTAAAAACTTACATGCCAAAGATAAGTTATAAAAACAACCAGACAAGAAATATTGGTTCATACTTTATAGCATGATGACAGCATCTAAAATTTCACATGGATATAGATACTGCAATCGATAATGTATTCAATTTTATCAAGTTCATAAAAAGAAATAGAGAAATCAAATTGGAGCATTAGAACACATAGAAAAGAGACACAAGCTGGTTGTTGTCATAAACGAACAAGTTCAAAGGTTAGAAAGTGGCTGAAATTGTCATTGTCAACATATACATTATACAATATCAGAATTGATGATAAACATTCAGACCTCATAGCCGCATTTACACGGCTTAAGCTGCTGATCGGTCATGTCCATCTCCTCTGTGCACAAGGGGCACAATCGTTCTCCCTCTTCACTCATGGTGGTCCTGAAGGACAGATCAGCAAGTTGAGTAAACACGAAAAGATGTCTAACCCTATTGCTATCTTTAAGCACTACTTCAAATCAGGCTATCGAAATGCAAACAGACAGCCTATTTATCATAAATAAAGCAAACAATGGCTGATCCAGGGAAGAAATATATCAAAAGCATCATTCCATAACCAGATGATTCAGGAGCATAGGAAGTTGTTATCCAACTATTCAGGTGCATAACATTCAAAGAAAACCATAACTGATGTCCAAATAATGCAAGGCGAGTCATTAGAAAGAGAAGTACAATGATAATAGTCTTAACGAACCAAGTTTACATGCTGAATTGAATACAAGAATAATATGACAAATATCAAAAATGTGTACCACACTGCAGCACCACATGATAAATAGATCGCAACGAGGAAGAAGAACAACAAAAGTGGACAGAGAATATGATTCTAGTGCACAAAACTAAAATCTCAGTTCAGATGCACAAAGAACAACGTAAGCAACCACCACTTCAAGAAAGCATATCCATCTTTATGCTTCATTCGAAACCTAAAACCCCTAATTCAAGAAACCACACAATCACGAACAATGGGTCAAACCCACACCTAAGTTAACCAACTGAAAAAGAAAAGAGAAAGGGACACATCAGGAACCTTCAAGGATACAACCAGACATGTTCACCCCAATTTAACAAAATCGAAAGCAAACCCACCGCAAATGGTAAGTCAAATTCGAACCCCAGAAAAAACACACCGACAGACAAAAACAAAGGCGGTGCGAAAGAAAAAGAAAAAGGCACAATCTCACGCAAGCCGTACACATATTCCCAAAAAAATTAAGCACAATAAATCCCCTAAAGAGTACTCATACTCATCAATCAATCAGCATAGATCCGGACGACCCGACAACAAATTAGAAACCCTAATCGGCACAAACCATCAAGCATGCACACTAGAATATGAAACAAAACCAATCTGATTCAATACAACGAGAACCTCAACAATAAATGTGTGGAAAAGAAAAAAATAAATAAAAAACCAGGCAGCAGAAGAATCGGGTAAAAGAGAAAACAAACTATGGAGAATTTTCCCCAAAAGAAAAGGCAAGACAAGGAGAAGGAAGGAGAACTCGAAGCCCCGTACATTTAATAGATCGGACGCCGAAAGTCGAGGATCGGGATGCCGGGAAACCCTAGATATCGCCGGGAAATGGAAACTCGCTCGATTTTTCCTCTCTCTCTCTCTCTAGTTCGTTCTTTCTCTCTCCTCTCTTTTTCCGTCCGTTTATTACCTCTCTCTGTCTCCACTCTCTTTCTCTCTGTCCCTCCCTCTCTGTCTCTGTGGTTTTAAATAATTCGGTTTCGATTGAGGATAACGCTGCGCCGTCCGATCTAACGGGGACAGTTAGCCTCCGCTTGCCATACATGTGTGAGCGTGACGGTGACGGTGACGGTGACGGTGGCCAGTGGGCTCCAACTCGCCCGTCGTTAGACCATGGTCCCATCGGGTACCCCCGCCATCGGCCCTTTGGTCTCGGTCTGGGCTCGGGCTAGGTCTCCCATTCAACGCTAGCCCTCGGCTCACCTTGGCTGCAGCTGGTACATAGCTTTACCTCGTTGACTCATGTAATTCTTGTTTGGGCTCTGGTAAGCGTCACCTTTGACCTAAACCCTAGGGTTCATTTGCAGGTCAGTAGTCAACACTGACTTTGGTTGGTCCCAGTTTGGAGATAGTTAGCCTAGCAAACATTTGAATGTCCATACTCACTCTGGACTCAGTTGCAAACATTAAGATTTTTCATCAATGGGGCATTTGCATAGGTGACACAACTTTGATGTGGGCGTTGCATATAAATTTAAAGTTATAACAATGTAAGGTTAACATATTATAAAGAATTTTTTGATGGACTGGCGTGGGCAATGGCCCACCCCAACCAACAAGTAGCTCCGATACTGGTTGCAAATGCTTTCACTCGTGGTTTAGTTGAATTTGAATGGTTTGATCTGGAAAGTTTGGGTCAAGAGAAATTCAATAGTTTTCGATGACCGCCCCATTTGCCCACAACAAAATTTTGACAAAATCGGGAAGGAATGCTGCCTAGTTTACCAATCTTTTTACTGGCCCCAAGATCAAAGGAGGGAGATCTCCCTTTGGGTGAAAACCAACTTTGTCCCTGGCCTGAATCTTCTCAAAGAAAACTATGAGTTTCTTATCCAAATAGCTACCCTAAAAGTTGAGGACCATGTCAAGGTTGGGGCGCTAATATCTACTAGAAGACAGATTCGACACAAAGAAGCACTTTCAGGTTTCCTGTTCATATTGAACTCACAGTCTTCACTCCATGAAACTTATTGCTTAGAACATCTATTATCCATAGTGCAGATTGAGGGGCAGAATGTACAGGTTCTTTCTAACAATATGCAGTGGATTAAAGTCATGTGGCAGATGATTCGCGATCAAACTCAACGGCAACTAGATTTTCAGAGTATAAGCAGGCTGAAGTCGCAACTCAAATTTTGCTATTGTAACCCCTCTAAGGAGGTTGGTATCATTTTGTCTCACTCCTCGCAATCCAATGTTATCCTTCATTGGGACCCCCTCTCTCGTGGATGGAACTGATTTTGTCACTTAGGTTTTTTCATAAGTGACGTTTTTTCTTTTGTGTATTGTGTACATTCCTTCCACTCTTTTGTATCTTTTGTGCATATTTAATAAAATGGTCGGGGGCCTTCCCCCAGCAGGATTGCATTGGATTGTGGCAAGCTTGATAGACCTTTGCTAAATTATGTTGGTAGTAATGTCAACTGCACTATTGAGCTCTTGATCTTCTTCTTCTTCATATATGAATGTTAAAGTTAATCCTTAATCCTCTGTGCGTACATTCATTAAAAAATCAATTACGTTTCAATTCGACAAGAAGAGATACTTTGCTTGTTTTACTTGGTTTCTTTTGAAGCATAAGAGTATGGCCTTGAGGGGTTTATGATCAAAGGTGATTTCCTCTAAATAAACAAAATTTTCAATCCAAATTTGTTTTTGTTTAGGGGTTTACCTTTCGAATTAAAAGAGAAGTTTGCCCAAGCACTCGACAAACCATCATATGAACCATTATTTTACAATGTTTGTTCAATTATCCAAATGGTTATAGCTAGAAATCAGAGCCAACTATGTCTCATATAAGTGAAAAGGTCAATCATCGCCTTGTTTGCTGTTGAGCTTCACTTCCTATAACCTTAATTTTTTTCTTTTTCTAAGGAGTTTTTTTTTTTTCCATCTCTTGGAAGAGAGACCTTTGGCCTCATGGTGTTGCTTCGGGTCCTTTAGGTCCTGCATAGGAATTTTACTGTGCATTAAGGGAAACTTGTCGTTTTTGTACGGCTTTTCATACTCAAATCAAACACAAAGAAGTGCTTGATCATTTGGTTGGCTCAACTAAAAAAAAAATCGGTCTTTATCAAGATAACATGATATAAGAAAGCATCCCAATAAAGTCATATATCATACTGTGATGAAGGCCCTTTGCTTTGAGGGTAAAACTCATGCTTTTACTTAATCTTTAGCAAAAAAAAGAATGACAAAAAACATTGGAAGTAAAAAAGGGAGGAACTTGAAAATAACCAATTTGATCTGTTTGCCTATGACTACCTAATGTTCGAGAAATTACAAATAATTGCTTGATCTTATAGAATGTTGTATAAACATGAAGTCTGGTCGATGAAAAATGTTGACATAAACTTAAAAAATTAATTTACACCATAATTACAAATATTTTTTTATAAGAAAAAGGAATTTTTTAAAAGATCACACTTTTAACTTTTAAGTTAACTTTTCATTTACGTCTCCATCATTTGTTTTTCTTATAATGACATTTAAAAGAATGTAGCAGTTTATACATTACGCCCCTCAACACATGACATGTGTTTGGAACATAAAAAGAAAAAAAAACCCTTGATGCAAAAAAGGGAAGACAACCCCCACCATGCAAATAATGTCAAAATTGGAACGAGACAAAACGTCTCCATAAATGATAAAATGCCAACCATTTCTCATATAAAAAACACCTAATGTGCCAATTTTAATTTTCATGGAAACTAATAAACTATCTTAGCAAATACTTCTCCTTGCAAAGCTCCAGGACAAATACAATACAATCATATTATAATATTATATGTAAGTGGTTTTACCCTGTGGTGAGAGATCCAACCTATTTGTTTTCATCTTTTGACACATGGATGCTAATTTAATTTGAGATTTATTAAAAGCATTAACATTAGGGATATCAGTGGATCGGGTTTGAATTAAATATATGCTTAACCATATCCTTTTTTTCGGATGTTCACATATTCGAATTTAAATATGAACAAAAAAAAGTTATATCTGAATCATAATTCGAAATCCAATTTTACAATTCGATTTTGATCTGAATCCAATTTTATATTCATATCAAAATATGAATTTTGAACCAAATTTGACTAATTTTCAAAGTGTACAAGCATTGGATGTAAGTTATTTAGTTAAAAAGAAATATGATTTCAACCTAAATCTGATCCGAATCCGATCAGATATTTATACACATCCAAATCTGAATACTAATTTGATTGGATGTTATTTCTTAAATCTTAATTTGACTTGATTTCTTACTCAGATATTATATTTTTTTTCACATTGATTTTTTTTTTTTTTTTTGTAAAGGTTAGATCGGATTTATTATTCAAGTCGTATATATTGAAATCCCTAATTAAGATGTGCAAGAACATATTAAGTTGTCATAAATAAATTAGAAAACTGTAAACAGACTTTGGTTATATAAATGAAGGAAATCAAGGTCAGTTTCACGAGAAGTTAAAATCAGTAATAAAGAAAAGTAGATTAGAAGATAAACTCTCCCTACGTGGAAGGCATAACTACTAAAAAACTTTAAAGAGAACTATAGTTTTGAAAAGCATTATGCGAACAATTTAAGTATAACATAGTACAAATTTTAATATAAAATGTAAAAATATAACCTTTGACAGAAATTTTCCAATTAAATTTGCACATCTGAAAACAATTTACGTTAGCAATTTCTGAGCATTTATGTTTCGTAGTCAAACAAAAGCTGCGTTCTATATATTATTAAACTTGATGACATCTTTACATTCCATGATTTACCTGGCGACCAAATTTTGTCATCGAATTGATACAATCAATAAAAATTATCACTGTTGATCTTTTCAATAAAAATAGTCTAAGAATTAGAAACTTGTCACTACAATTGACTTCTTTGTGGGGCAAAAGAGAAAAGATATACTTGGGAAGAGTCAGGGAGAGAGCCAAGGTAGGGCCTACATGCGCCGTAGCCCCACCTCAATTTTTTTTTAATTTACATGTAAATTTTAGAAAATTTCACTTGTTTTATATAAGAATTTTGAAAAATAATATTTCGGCCTTAATCAAAATTTAAAAACTTTAATTCATCCCCCTTCATGAAAATTTTTTGGCTCCGCCCTTGAAAAGAGTAGTGATAATCCCTGTAATGTGTAACATGGTCTATCCATCCTATGCACTCATGCAACTCTAAACCTTGTAGCAATACCTAAAAGGACGGATATTCGGTTAGTCGTAGTTAGGATGAAATATTCTTCCTACTCACGACCCCGAAAACTGGTCGAACAATTTCAAACTAGAAAACTTAATCACAAAAAAGTTGATAAAGAGCAATGAAAATGCGTGCAAGCTCCGCAATTTAATGGATTTATATTCTTAGGTTCATTACCATCAATTACATTGAAACGAGATATATTTTTGAACGAGACTATACCGAAAAGTTGCATCTTCTTTTGTACTAATACTTCAAGAAGAAGTGGGCTTTACTAAACCTTATTAAGGGCAATGGTGACTTTAACATTACTTGTTTTAAAAAGTTAATTAAGAAAGCAGAACATTGACTCGCTAAGTCACCTTTACTTTACTTGTGTAACTCATTCCCAAGTTTTTTATAATAAAAGTCAATATATGTCGTACGCGTGTGCATGACATGCCCAGAAATTCTCTCTCTCTCTCTCTCTCTCTCTCTCTCTCGCTCTATATATATATATATATATATATATATTCGTAGGACCTTTCAAATATACAAATGAAAGCAAGGTACAGGAAGGGGTGAGATCAATTGGACCATATTATATTATATATCTATATACATATATTATATAAAGTCATTATTTCAAGTTTGGTGGTCCAATATATGTGGACAAATGTTCGTCGAGAAGTGTAGACTGTGACGCACGTATTAAGTGTGGGAGTAATTTCATATGCACACGCGGACACGGTTACAGTTTATGTCCGTGTTTGAAACTCGATGGACCTTTAAATAAAGCAACTCTGAGACACCTTGAGATCGGATCATTTTTGAGAGTCACAGAGATGAACTTGGCTCAACACTCTTGCATTGATTTTATTTTTGTATTTTATATTCTGACTAAGATGTTCCTCTAGATCGTGTATGAAATGGTTAGGTATAAGATAAATGAATTTCTGTATTTATTGTTTTCTTCATACCATATTTGCTTTCTCAAAATTGAGATGTAGACGCATGCATGTAACGAACTTGTATACTATGTGTACTAATTGTAAGCTGTTTGATCAATTTTATTATATATAAAGTTAAATGAAAAAAATATGACTCGAAGCTTGCATATATATATATATATATATATATATATATATATATATATACCCTTATAGTGGACAAAACAAGAATACATGTTGGATGCCATTTTCATTTTGGAGACCGATGGAAACAAAGTGCAAGAACAAAACATTTCCAAGTTCTTCATTTTTCCTGATTTCTTTGATACCTGATTTTGTTTTTCCCGGTTATTTGCAGTTATTCTTCTCAAGCGCGCGCACACATACACACACACACACACACACACACACACACACATATATATATATATATATATATATATATATATATATATATATATATATATATATATATTATTTGACTTCTCATGCGACATTTATGCGCGCATGTGGAGAATAACTGCTTCCCGTCGTCCCAATTTAGGGGCAGATATTCCTAAGTATGGTCGCTTTCGTCAGCAAATTTATTGAGTTAATTATTCTGTGAATATTTTAAAAATATTGGTAGCTATTGCATATTTATGATGATCGTAAAAATAGAAAAAATAATGTGAAAGCAACGTTTAGATAATTTGGTCATAAAATTACTTGTGCACGCGTCAAAAAAATATGTGAGAAAAGGAAATTAAGCGCTGTTAAGATAAAAGAAAACAAGCACAGAAGTATTCATTATATATGAAAATTTGCTGTACCTTCTTTGTCGTGCACATTAAAATATTGGCACATTATAATATTGGTGAGTAATATTTTTGAAATTTTCTAGGAAGGGTCAGTCCAGTATTCTTAAAAAATTTCATAGGGGCAAAGTGGTCATTATTTTATATTTTAAGATGCAAAATTTATTTTTTTCAGAAATTTTGGTTTTTTTTTGGTGAGAGGGAGGTTGGGTGGGCCATAGGGCTGCACACGAGCCGAGACGAACCTGAACTTGAGCTCACCTTGAATAAAAAAACTCCAGCTCCTTATAACAAGTTTGAGCTCGACTGGACTGCACAAAACTGAGCTCGAATTCGACTCGTTTAACTCATTTAACTTGTATACGTGTTAATTCTTAAAAGCATTAACTCATGTAAGCATTAAATCAAGCAACTCGTTAAACTTGTGTAAGCGTTAAACTAGTGTCACCTTTGAAAATTTGCTAAAAGATAAACTGGTGAATTGGTTTTGGCAGTATTATATGGAATATTGTGAGTCCAGTCGAGTTTCTGAAACTCAAACTCGACTCATTTATAATTTCAAATATCTTTATAAGCTCAAACTCAGCTCCTTTATAAGCGAGTCGAGTAGGAGCCGAGTTTTTCGAGCAAGTTCGAGTGGAGCTCGAGTTGGCTACTCTCAGTGTGCAAATGATACAGTGCCAACCCTTATTTACAACAGTGAAAACATTAGTTAATTAAGGAAAACATTAGTTCATAATCATATTTGCTTTGGAAAAAGGAAAAAAAAAAACTCATTTGACATGTAGATGAACAAATTTTTTTTTGAAGGAAACGTAATGACGGCTCATATTTTATTGGACATATTGTACGAAAGTCAAAGAGTTTGGAAATTTGTTTACTTTTTTTTGCTTTATGGGAAAAAAAACGGTGTCTTATATGTATCATCCAAACATAAAAATCATTTTTTAAAACTTCATTAAAAAACTGGTTTTCACTATGGTTTTTAGCATATAATCTAGAACGCCCCATATGAAGGAAAAAAATTAAAAATGTTGAAGAAGTGTAATTGAAAAACAAGGCTTTGAAGTTTGAAATGGTCTGAGATACTCTCTCTCTCTCTCTCTCTCTCTCTATATATATATATATATATATATATATATATATATATATATATATATATATATATATATATATATATATATATATATATATATATATATATATATATATATATATATATATATATATATAATAGTTGGTAGTTGCTAGACGACTAGATTAGATATAAAAACCAAACTACTTAAATGCAAATTAAGGTGTTCTTTCTTTAATATAACCTTACAGATATTATCTCAAGAATAAGTTGATGAGAAACATATTTTGACCATTTTTTGATTTTAATCGCATTTATACAATAAATAAAAATTGAACGGCTCATATAACATCAAAATTTTGTTGGTGGAGAAATCATTATTTTGCACAAAAAACAACTTCAACTAAAGCATATTTTACATCATATTAGTTTTTATAAACGTATTAATATGTTTGCATTTTATTTAAAGTATTTTTTTTAGAAAAAAATAAAATGTCAGGTTTTTTCTCTGACTTACCTGTCTGGGATCTATCAATTCTCTCTCTCTCTCTCTCTCTCTCTATATATATATATATATATATATATATATATATATATATATATATATATATATATATATATATATATCATCTTCATCGTCAAGTGCTTCTTCTTCTTCTTCTTTAACAAACCACACATGCATGTCACATATATGTGAAATAGATTCATCTTAACTTCTCAAGTTGAGAGAAATTAGCAGTGGCATACATGCCACGTATATGTCAAATGGATTCATCTTAGTTTTTCAAAAGGGTGCCCACATTAGGGACATTCATATACAAAAACAAAAAATCTAAAACTTTTTTTTTTAACTATTTAAAATGTAAAAGCATGAAAATAATGCGATCCAATATTGAACTTCTAGGAAAATATAAATATAGCATTTATAAAGTCAAAACTACTCAGGGTCCACAACGACTCGCCTGGAACCAGCACAGCCACTAAAGCAATTAATGGACTCTTGGTCTTGGACGGGTGCCATCTCCTCTGCGTGCCTTATCCCTCTCTAGGATCAACACCACTCCATGCTCGCACTTGATTGGCCGAAGCCCCCTTTAGCCACTGATTGGTGGGCCAAACCCAGCTGGCCTGGTCTGGGTTCAGATTCTCATCGGGTTTCGGATATCCACTCTACACTAGTGCATGTACTGAGGTTTGAATATGCGAGGCTTGAAAGTGGCCCGGGATTTGGGCTCGGAGCCAAGACAGGCCCAGTTTCATGGAGCCTTCGAAGAAGCCAGCATGCATGTGTTGCACGAGAATCCGAGATCGAGTTGTGGCACAAATATACACACAAGGAAGGAAGAAGGTGGGTTGGAGTATTTTTTTTTTTTTTCAAATACTCTCTCTCTCTCTGCAGATCTCTCTTTGTTGGCCTGAGAGCACCAACAAACCGTCGGCCATGGCCGAGGATTCAAGAAGAAGTACAACCATTGCCGAGAGTTTACTCAAACCCTCGGCAATGGCGAAGGGTCAAAAAAAGAAAAACAAGTCTCGGCCATTGCCGAGGGTTGTGCGGAAAACTCAAGCTGCAGGCGAGATGATGACCTCACCGGCCATTGCCGAGGGTTGAAGCCCTCTCTGATGGCCATGTGGTTACAGGAAAAGAAGGGCTGCAAAGCCCTCTTTTCGGGCGACCCAACCCTCCTTTTCAGGGGGGAGAGAGAGAGAGAGAGATTCGCATGGACATGGCCATCGCCAGCACTGACGTCTCGCCGGAGATCCTTTCATCGCCGGCTGTCGCATGCTTTCACGGCTGAGGCTACTCTGCGTCCGGTGTCCGATGGCTTCAAAAAGCCAACGAACACGAAGCTGGTCGAGGGTGGACTTCAAAACCTTGGATTTTAGATCATTGGATCTGAAATCAGACTCGGATATAAGATCCGGGGCCATCAGACGCAGCGTAGGAGATTAAGTACTCAAACTGCACCCGGGTTCAGCTTATAAAAAAAAACCACATTTGACCATTTTCTCTCGGAAAATTAAAAAATATTGTTACTTATCGATATATATATATATATATATATTTATTTAGGAAATGCAATGACTATTTTCCATCTCTTTGACTAAGATCGCAAACAGTGCAGACCAAATCTGGATCCAATGACTGGATTTGACTGAATTGGATATTCCACATTTGGAGTCTGAACATGAAATTTTAAAATCTAATCTAGATTTGACAGGCATAGCGTGTTTGCCATTTACGTGCAATCGAATTAGATCCTCATTTGATCTCAGACCTGGATCTAGAATAATTCAGCCACAAAAAAGCTGCAATCCAGATCCAAATGCAAGTACCCTGAAATCAGTTTCTATGCCTTCCACCGGATCTGACGAAGAGGTTCAGGTTTGTATCTCTTCACTTATCTGCCTTTGATTAATTGTAAGGGGTGCGTGGGCGTATATGGGAAGAGGACTTATCTGTAAGATGTTTTGACTTGATAAATCTTCAATAGTTAACAGAGTCGTTAACTCATATCTTTAAAAGTTAAAAGTTTAAAAATGAAAGGAAGTACATGTAGAACCATATCCAAAAAGCATATAAAAAAAATGAGGCTTCTTTTCTTTGATTTTTGCTATGCAAGTTGACAAAGTCCTATCAATCACACACACACACACACACACACACACACATATATATATATATATATATATATATATATATATATATATATATATATATATATAAGAAAAAGGTGGTGTCTGTCAAGAAGGTTCATTTTTTTTTATGTGTGTCTGCAGAAGTAATACTTTTTTTAACAGTTTATACTGTAGCAATACTTTTAGTATGATTTATTGGTAAGTGTTGAACGTTGCCAAATAACAAAAAGTTAAAAATATGTCAGTAAAAAACAGTCGCCAAAAGCATTACTAGCAGTTTATAGTGTGGACATTAATAACAGTTTATACCGTAGCAATAGTTCACTGTAAAATGCCAGGTCTTCATAGGCAAAGATATGGAAAACATATTCGTGATTATAGCTCCTTGATGAAGGTCTTCAAATGGTCTCACCACCATGTATGTCTGCAGAAATTCACCGACATGCCCTCTTCAAAAGCAAACACATGGTCTACTTCTAAAGCCAATTGTTGTTGTGGTTATTATACATTTTTTTTTTTAAAATATTTACTTAGAGGAAACCTCCTTCAGCATAAAACCCAGAAGACCATACATCCTTATGCCTCTAAGGTTCTACCTTGAGCCTGTGCGAGTATCCCTGTAATTTTCTAGGTAAAACGATGCATCAATTTTCCTTAAGGTCTGATGCACATGAATTTACTGTGCGTCAAGGGAAACTGCAAGTTTTTGTACGGCTATTCATTTCCAAATCAAACACAAGAAACTTTACTCTGCCAAATTAGATGGAGCAGGGTAATTTTACTATGCAAAAAAGTCAGACCTCAAAGGGTCCAGCTTTTTACCATGAATTTTTTTCCATGGTAATTTTAACGTTCCAAACTTCACCTTGACATCAAACGGGACCTAAGTGCCATCATTGTCCAATCGAACAAGTTTTTGAAGAAACAAGTGTATAATCAAGTTTAATTGGTTTTAGAAGTAGACCATGTGCTTGCTTTTGAAGAGGGTATGTTGATGAATTTTTGCAGACATACATGGTAGTGAGACCATTTGATGAACTTCAGGTAGCACCAAGGAGCTATAATCAGGAGTACGTTTCCCATATATTTCACCTATGAATAGCTGGCATTTTCTAGCAGGCTGGCAAATTTGATGAATCCAGTTACTAGGAACTTCTAGCAAAAATTTGTTTAAAATGTCAACATTTCATGAAATATGGCTTGATTTAGTATGTAGGATGATTTTCCATACATTTTTTAGTTTTGCCTTAGGGTTAGGGACTTTTGCCGGCTACTATCAAGGGCCGGTTATCGTCAACAGGGCGGGTGAGTGCCGGCGAAAGTCCTCTCCCGTCATGTATCAAAGGCCGGAAAAAGCTGTTGCTCACATAGATCCACGAAAAATCCTATTTCGATATTGGTACTTCAGGAAAACTTTCCTCATGTATATGCTGGCCACCTTAGAAATTTGAAATTTTTATAACTTGTATGACTTAGCCAAAATTTTCTGGATCTGCCCCCATTGTACCGAGAAAGTACTTTCACTAAACCCACAAAAATTGTAGGCATTTAGATTCAAATAGTTTGATTTTGTTACTATTTGCATATCATATTCTCAAATACTGGCAAAATCTTCTGCATCCTAAATGATGCTGAGAAAAACATAACGCTTGCAGAAAAGTTAATGTCCACGTTTTCATGATGATGGGAATTAATGAAATCCATTATTGGTTTCCGTTTTCTGAAAATTTTTTGTTCTTCTTTCTGTGTCTTGTAAAAAAATTTTGTAGATAATGCGTGCTAAATTCTCTTGAAAAAAAAACATAAATAAAAAATTCAAAATCTTGCAAAAAGTTTTTCTCTGGAAATGAGAATTGTTTGCCAAAAAGTTTATGGCTATGATCTGTATATGATCTGTGGGCAGTTCTTGGTGGTCCATCGATATAATGTACAGACATATATATACTCTCTATGTATAACGCTACATATAATAAATGTTCATGAGATGTTAACAAGATTCTTCAGATATTGCTGAACACATCAGATGGTCATTCTCAATGTTATGTGTACCATACAAGTAGTCTATGATGACAATGTAAGATCATAAATTTCTTAAGGATCGACACCGAAATACATAATTAAAATGATCACCTTCGATTTGTCAAGTTAAGATTATGATACCTGACAATTTTCTACATGTAATTTTTCTATGTTATCTTACTTTGAGATTGAAAAACAGACTCGAAAAATTCCCATTATGATCTTTTCATTTTTGTGTGTGCTATAACTATCAGATCAGGTAAATTATCTAAAAGAGTTGGTTATTTCAATTCTTTCTTTGAAGACCAAATTGTCTCTATCAAGATAAGAAACCAACATGGAGCACTAACCTATTCATTTGCAGTGAGGTAGTTACATTCACCAATTCTCCTTCTGAGTTTTCCCTTTGATCCTCATCTCACATCCCTGGTTCTATTCAGTATTCATGCTATCTGTGATATGCATGAAGCTTTCAGTGGTAGTTTTTTTCATTCTTGGTGTATGTATTGATTCTTATTCTAAAGATGAAGAGTGGAAGGAGTGAAGCACCTGGGAAACAACTAATTTTGTTATCATATTTTTTTATCTGTATGATCATGTTGATAGTTCTTTTTCTAGGCCCTTCTGATAGTTCTCTCAAATTCAGATCTTGTTCTTTAACTATTAATTATGCTAAAACTCAGACGCCTGTGACTCAGAATTACATCTCTGAACAGTGAATACAAAAAGGAATCTGAATTCGAATACATTAAAGCAGCCAAGATAGTTTTTAGGACTTCGTGCACTACAATGATTAAGGTTCAATTGATTGAACTGAATTTGCATACCACCACCACGCTGCACATCCAAGAGCATTGTTTTTTGCTTGACTTAGCATTTGATTGGATCCAACATGCTTTCTGAGCAATTCCTAAACTGGTCAAACAACATATCTTTCTACTGACTTGGCCGGACATACATAGTCGGTCGGTAACATTACACTTGTTACCGGCCGACTTTTTCAAGCCTTATTTAACCCACGCGGTGCCGAAGGTTTCCCCAAGCGTTCCGCCAGTCCGACACTCTCTTAAGCTAGTGGAAGCGTTCATTTATTGGCACTTGCAAACTGAACTTTTTGAGTTGATATAGCACAGGATGATGAAAATTTCCTATGTTGGAATTAGATCTGATTACACTAATCATTATTTGTCTGAGTTGATATTACCTCATAAGTCATAAGTGGGTCTTACTTTTTTAAATTAGAGGGCATTTTGAAAAAGGACAAATAACTGACCCAACATATCGAAGCTGATTATATATGCCGGCCTGGGTGCATGAAATTTCACCCATGGTTAATGACGAAAATGCTCCAATGTAGATAAGAAAAAAAACTTTTTGTAAGAACAAAAGAAGAAGTCGAAAAAAGTGAAAGGACTTAAAAGGACATATTTTTTTCAATAATTTCAAAAATGTCGTTTTTTTTTCTTTTGGTGTCTCCCCCAACATATAGCTCCTCGAGTTGAGTTTCTTGATTACGTGTTCTAGCCATTTCACTTCTTGCATTTGTGTTGAGTCATAATTCAAACTAAAATTCAACCCACAACCGTACGCAGCAAACTTTTGATACTTTCCACACAAAATTTAGTTTTGTATTTATTGTAGAGAAAAAGTTCTGCCCCCTTGACAGCTATAAATAGAGAGGACATGTGGAAGATCAAGGCACCAACTTTTAACGCAAATAGCTTGTCCTAGAATTTGGAAATACCCTAACCATGCTATGCGCCCCGGTGGAAATGGCCAAAATTTTTGTCAAATAAGGTCTGTTTTAGGCTAACCTTTTAAGGGGTCAAAGTCACATTTGGATTCCAAAGAAATTGCAACAAGTCATTGTTTTTCTAGCTTAAGGCTTCTTGGGACTAAGTAATTCATGGACTCAGGAGACAGTGTGTTAGGTATTTCCCCTTCTTTCCTTTCTTCTCTTTCTGTTCTTTCTTTGTGTTATTTTGTTTTTTTACCTTAGGATAATTTATTTTGTGTTTGTTATGTGATTAAATTAATTTGCTATGTTTCACCTAGTCTTAGTTTTCTTTTTGTCATTCTCTTGTCTTCCGAACTCCAACTCGATTTACTATGTTGCAGTATAGGCAAGCAAAATGGTATTCAAGAAGTATATGTATATAATAAATCTAAAACCATCCAAAGCTTTGTCCAATCACCGCCACCCAATGCATTGCAAAATGTAGGCATGATTAAATGCAGTCTTATGCCGAAGCATTTCTCCATCCAAACCTTGACAAAGATAGAAATCCATATATATATATATATATATATATATATATATATATATATATATATATATATATATATATATATATATATCTTTTCATCCCACACCAAGTGTATTTAGCATGTCCGTTTAACAAAAATGAAGATTTGAATCATGTTCTTCGACCAAAAAGTTGCCTTCCCAAATTTTGGAGAATTTGGATACTTGTGATTCAATGATTTTCGAAGTAACTCAAGTAAGTTGGCATTGTATGAATGCTCTAATGAGTTCCAGTAATTAAACAGATGAATCTAACCAAGTTCAAGTTTCAATTTTCCAGAAAGAAATGTGGACAAAGTGAGATTACAGAAAATTAAGATGGTCGATGCTCTCCTACTCTAAGGAGGAACCTACCTTTATTTGATAGAAACTGGACTATGAAAAGGAAGGTTTTTATTTTAAGAAGATATTTTCAGCGGATCAGGTCTGGATTGGTTCTTGCATATTGCTGGCTCCATATCATACTTTCATTTACTGGGCCTTCACCCTCCAGCTAAGGGTAGAGCAAAAAAATCCTGGCTAAATGGCAGCAGTTTTACAATTTTAATTTTTTAAGGGGCATAAATATGTAAACAAGGAGAATTGTCTTGAAATACCCATATGAAAATAAAAATTTGTTGACCCCTTCCTCCAGCCAGAACATCATATAATTCAACATCCAGAACATGTTTGCAACAACTTCCGTTCCAACCACCTTTTTGCAAATATGGGGTAAAACGATGCAAGTGGTCAATGTCTCAGGGCTGCTTAATTAACTAAAGGTAACTTTTATAACGTTTTTAGTGTTTTTAGTAAAATCTGATAATGTGTATGCGATCAGTAACATTTATTTGCCAAGAAAAACCTTAAAGTGGCCAATGCAAAGAATACTGTCTTTGCAGCCTTTTGTTTGTCATTCTCAGTCCTGTTGACTCGCCATCGATTGGCCTGTTTGAAGTTCCAACTCTACTGTGGGGCTAATTTTTTTTTGAACTTATCCGGTTAAAATGTTCTCATAAAAAAAAGTTTCTTTTTTTATTTTTATTTTTTATAAAAACTATCTCTTTTCTTTTCATAAAAATGTGTAACTTCTTAATGTATTGGCCGGCCCTACCCACATTTGCAGAAGCAAAGCGTAACAAGGGATAATGTGATTATGGATTGAAAATTACCAAAATGACCCTACTAACTAAATGAAAGGTTCCCTATGTAAGGACAAAAATGGTATAGTAAAAAAAATTTATGGACTGAAATGATTGAATTACCCTTTGGTTCAAACTGCGAGAATACACTTTTCTTTATTATGCACAAATTAATCTTATCTAAGTTTGGTTTGAGTTCATTCATCTTGTCTTGAGTTTAGTCCAGTTTCGAAGCCCCTAGAGCTATTTCTCTCTCATATTTTCAGAAGTTTGAGGTCAAGTTAAGGGTGGGTATCGGGCCGGGCCGGCCATGCCCGATCCAGACCGTCGGGCCGGCCAGCCCTGCCCGGGTCTCGTTCCGGGCCCGGCCCATTTAAATTAAAAAAATATTTTTTAATTATAAAATAACATTTTCAATATAAAATGTATTTATTAAGAATAAAAAAATATTATTAAAACAAAAAAATTGAAAAAAATATATTTTTATCTTACCGGGCCTAAACGGCTGGGCCGGGCCGACCCGGGCCAAGATTTTCCCTGCCCAAACCCGGCCCATACCGAGTCGGGCCGGCGGAGGCCTGGCCCGACGCCCAGCATTAGCTCAAGTCGGTAGACAAAGCTGAAATCTAGCTGAGCTTATATTCATCACTCATACATCAACCGTTTCTTTGATCGGTTTGAATTCGTTTGTCCCAGGTTGATTTCAATTCAGTTCTAAAAGCCATGGAGTTCATTCCTGTCATTTGCTGCACTCTCTAAACTGCTCTGAAGCTCAATTTAGCTGAATTGGATAATTTTTTTAAAATATTTCAGCATATCCTTACACGTAAGTAATTTTTCCAAGCACCTTCGGCTCCACTAATGAAAATTCTAAGGATAACTAGATGCCGTTATATATATGACATTTACAGCTTCATTAAAATTGAAATTTTGATGTTTAAAATAATTTGGAGGGAATTTTTCAGTAAAACTTTCTATAGAGCCATCTTAAAAGCAGGCCCACTTAGATCGAGGAAACTCATATGGAACTCCAAAATTACACACAAGAGTAAAATGGCCTATTCTTTTTAAGACATATTTGTCTACATAACATAAGTCATAGGCTACGTATACCCTGCTTTATGATGTTCTTTAATTTCTAGAACCTTGGTTCAAACTAGCTTCCTTATCTGAACATGTTTCAGCGTAAAATCACACATAGTGGTACTTTGGCTATCTACCACCATGCACATTTTTTCTATAAAACCTTACTTATGAATCACTTGCACCTAAGTTAGTTTTTCAAGGCAATCACATTAATCTGGTAGGCTCGACCTTAGGCTCAGCCTGCCGTAATTTCTCATTAAACCCATATTTTTTAAAAATTGCACTCAAGTGAGCCCACAGAACCTGCACCCAACCTAAGTCAAAACCTAGTTTTAAATACTGAATCTAGCCTGGGTTGAGCCAGGTCCAGTTCATGTCATACAACCTGAACACACCAAGCCCAGGTAGAGCCAGGTCCAAGTTCAAGCCATTTCAAATTCTTGATCTGGATTTCATACCCAAGTCTAATTTCTACATCTGGATCCATTATCCAAGTCTTAGATCTGAGATCTATTTTCATAGCCAATTCCGGGATATGCAGGAGTAAGATGATGATGCCAACACAATTTTGCTTCTCAGATTTGCTCATTTTCCTCTCTTGTTTGCAGGGACATTTCGAATTTCGTGATACATTTTTGGCTGAAGCAGGAAATGAGGAAACAGATAAAGGTGTGGCGAATTCCCATCTATTTTTTCACTCTTTTGATTCATGCGGACTATTTTTGGTGAAAGAACGTAGAGCATGAGAGATTGTCTTTTAGATTTTTTATTCAATGGCCTTTGAGCTTTAGTGAGAGAAAACTGACAAAGATTTGTGAGAGTTTTCATTGTTCTTTTGAGTAATTATTTTTCAGGTGCCGGAATATCAAGGGCTCCTAATGAATTCAAAACAGAGATGCAAAAAATCTGATAGGAAGCAGTGGCGTTACGCAATGGCCAGGCATTACACTGTGCTTCTTGGTGAGTGAGTGATGCTTCCCGCACAATATTTTCTTGGCAGATCTTTCGCTTCTCTGTTCCGAATCCATTACCAGCCCTAGATATCCCAGCACCTAAGAAATACTTAGGTAAAAAAATACCAGAAACTCTCCCAAATGTTCATTGGCTTTCCCTGTCCAAAGCTAAAAAACTGGATCAATGAGAGAAATAGAAAATCTTCATTTGCCACTGTATAAAAAATCCAAAAGACAATCTCTCACGCCCGTCTATTAGGGCTGCATAATGAGTCAAGCCAACTTGGGCTTGACTCGAAATCGCTCGAGTAAACTCGACTCGAGCTCGACTCGTTTTTTATATGAGTCAAGCTCGAGCTTAAATATAAACTCGAGCATGTTAACGAGCCGAGTTCGAGTTAATCAAACTTGACACTATTAAACTCCACTCCGCTAGACTTTAATTTCATTTTTTGTTTTCAGTTTTCCCTCCTTTTTCCTCTCACCCACGCAGCGTATCTCATTTTTTTTGTTTTGCATTTTTTAATTTTCCCTTCTTTTTTTGCCTCTCTTCACCCATGTAGCCATGCTTCCTTTTACCGACATTATTACACCCCACTTTCATCATCACACTTTTCAATCAATCATTTACCGACATTATTACACCCCACTTTCATCATCACACTTTTTAATTAATCAATCACTCTTTTCATTTTCTCTTCACTTTTCTCTTTCCTCCCCATGCCTTAATGGGGTGCTCATGTCAGGCTGTTGTTCATGAAGACACATCGTCATCGAAACCCGCCTTCAAGATTTGGGCATGGAGCTGCGAGCCCTCGGATGCAGTGAGAAGGAAGGCACATGCCTTGAGGGTGAAAGGAAATGGAAATGAGTACTTGTCAAAGCAGCATGCACATTACCGAGGATAAATGAGTTTAAACGAGCCACTTGAGTCGAGCGTGAGCTTGAAGGCAGTCGCTCAAGTCGAGCTCTAGCTTGAAGGCAGTCGCTTGAGTCGAGCTCGAGCTGACTAAACATGGGTCGAGCCTAGCTTGACTCGACTCATGTGAAGCCCAACCCCCTGTGCTTTCACCAAAGACAGTAGTCAAGAAACAAAAGAGTGAAAAGACAAAAGGGAATTGATCTCCCCTTTTCATTTTTTTCTAGTTTTCTACCTCAGCCAAAGATGTATCATGAAATTCTGAATGTCCCCTGCAAACAAGAAAGTAAAATGAGCAAAATTGTGCTGGCATCATCCTCTTCACGTGTGGGCTTTGCAGTTGCATTATTTTCTCTGAGAGGCAAGGGCAACTACACGGAGGCATAAATAATTAAAATGGAGCCTGCATATTTTCTCCAGTACTCAACTTATAACCTGCATTGTGAAATTCATCGGCCTCTCGACATACCCTTTG
Organism: Nymphaea colorata; assembly: GCF_008831285.2. NCBI lineage: Eukaryota > Viridiplantae > Streptophyta > Magnoliopsida > Nymphaeales > Nymphaeaceae > Nymphaea > Nymphaea colorata. The sequence continues at coordinate 6,977,331 of NC_045142.1, read as the reverse complement.
CAGCAGACAAGAGAATCTGCGCTAATTAAGCTCCTTTGCTCTTTTCCCTTTTTCTCAAAGTTCAGGACATGCCCAAGCTCCAGCAACAAGCCAAATTTTCTAAAGTCAAGCTGAATGCTCCATCAGATGACTCATAAATTGCCTGTTGGGAGGTTTGTAGCTGTGTCCTTGTGGCATTGATCATATGCATGACTTTCTTTATGCCATTAAGAATTGCAATTCAGCGAATGTGTTAGCTTCATGTAGCCGCAGTTTGGGAGGGATCTCAACGATCGTTTGGTGGCCGGAGTTTTTCGCCATTGCCAAAATATGAAACTGATTCACGGAGGAAGCAGCGGCCATCGGACTGGCATCGCCAATCAACTGGACAAACGACGATTCGCTGACGTTGTTCCTCCATAGGTTATGATGCCTGAGATTGGAAGCCATGAAGGCCGAATTCACCTCACTCAGCTGGTTGACCATTAACGCCTGAGTTGCCGGTGGAAGCGGGATGCCGATGAACTGCTGGTGGTTTGCCGGCAATGAATTTCTGGCGTGCTGATTGACCAAAACTACTTTGACTTGTGTCGTTGGCTTGGGAAATCCATCATATCTTGGGTTGATCAGGTACTGTGTCTGCAAGCTGTCCGATTTAATCTCCGCGCCATTGCCAGAGAAGTGAGTAGCCATGATTTCTGAAATTGAGAGAACGAGCCCTAGTTTTCAATTAATAGATCAATCATCTTCCAATCAATAATGAAAGAATGAACTGCGTCCGGCCGCTGCTGACGCCGTATTCCTTCCCCTGGTACCCATGACGATGAAAGGATAGTTGGTAGTTCCAGAACTTGAAGTACCAAGTATTAGAGATAATGTGAAATCATGACAAGGCCAAACGGTGGGCGAGATCCCTCCCCAACCGGGGCTGCAAAGGGAGCATAGAATAAGTTGTAGAATAACCAAGTCCACACCAGAAATTTGAGTTTTGAAATTTCTTTGCATATCACTACTTTTAAGTCTTTCCACACACTTGGAGTAGGTGAACAACGATTCTAGTTCATTTGATTCTACTCATCAAAGCTCAAATATAGCTCGAGTTTTAGCCGAGTTTTTGAGGTCGTGTGTTAAGCTTAAGTTCACATCTTGACTCATTTACTTTAGTGAGTCTAGTCATGAGTTTATGGAACTAGAGTCGGACTGCATTGAGATGACTTTAACGAGCTTGAAAGGGAGACTCATTTTAATAATTTATGCATTTTGTAGTTGCCCTTCCTTTGGGCCTCTTTTGGTGGAGAGAAAACAAGGTGGTCATAGAGAGGACATGCGAAGAGGGGAGAGTTTATCTGAGTCGACTGAAGTCATAAGTCATACCGGTTCACCTTTTGAAACGTGAACTCGTAAGTTAATATTATCGAGCCCAGCTTGACAGTTTAACAAGAGCTTCGCTGCATTGAGACAACTTTAACAAGCTTGAAAGGGAGACCCGTTTTAATAATTTATGCCTTGTGTAATTTCCCTTCCGTTGGACCTCTTTCAGGGGAGAGGGAGAACAAGGCGGTCATAGCGAGGACATGCGAAGAGGGGAGAGTAAGGTGACGATGCCAACACAATTTCGCCTATCGGATTAGCTCGTTTTCCTTTCTTGTTCATCGGGGACATTTGGAATTTCGTGATACATTTTTGGCTGAAACAGGAAATTAGGAAGGAAGATAAGGTGAGGCGAATACCCTTCCATTTTTCCACTCTTTTGTTTCTTGATGACTATTTTGGGTGAAAGATTTCTGTTGGAACGTGGAGCATGAGAGATTTGTCTCTTAGATATTTTTATTCAATGGCCTTTGACCTTTAGAGAGGGAAAGCCAACAAAGATTTCTGAGAGTTCTTGGCATTCTTTTTGAGTAATCATTTCTTAGGTGCCGGGATATCAAGGGCTCTTAATGGATTCGGAACAGAGATGCAAAAGATCTGACAGGAAGCAATGGCCAGACATTACCAGGTGCTTCTTGGTGAGCGGATGATGCTTCTCTCACACTGATTTCCTGGCAACACTATTGCCGAGCTGTGCCACAGCTTTCTACCAGATCCTTTGCATCTCTGTTCCGAATCCATTACGAGCCCTAGATATCCCAGCAGTTAAGAAATAATTATTCAAACGAACACTAGAAACTCTCCCAAATCTTCATTGGTTTTCCTTCTTTGAAGCACAAAAGCCGGTTCCCTCAGAGAAATAAAAAAACTAAGCAAGGTCACTGAATAAAAAATCCAAAACAAATCTGTCACACATCTTCTTCTTTCGCTAAAACAGTCGCCAAGATGCAAGATAGTAAAAAAAGAAAGGAAAAATGCAACTTCAAGATGTATTACGAAATGCCTAATGTCCTCTGCAAACAAGAAAAGAAAATGAGCAAATCTGATAGGCAAAATTGTGCTGGCATCATCGTCTAACTCTCCCCTCTTCACATGTCCTCTTTGCGGCTGCCTTATTTTCTCTAAGAGGTCCAATGGAAGGGCAATTATGCGGAGGCATAAATAATTAAAATGGGCCCTGCCTATATTCTCCAGTACTCCGCTCATAACCTGCTTCGTGATATTCATCGGCTGCTAAGCCTACCCTTTGCGGAAAGAGTCAGAGCAGAGACTGCACACAAATTCAGCTCCTTTACTTTTTTCCCTTTACCAAGCTCCAGCAAAAAGAAAAATTTTCTAACAGACATTATCTGCTAATTAGAGAAGTAAATTTACACTACTGCATTTGTCACCCATTGTCTGGTAAGAGGGTCGGCATTACAAAACCTATAGTCATTGCCATGACCTGGGCTGCCACAAAAAAAAGGTTTTTGAAGCATGCTCTATGAAAAAGCCGGATGCATAAATAAGTATAGAATAACCAAGTCTGAAAAAATAAAGCAATGGTAGATGGGACGAAAAGGAACAGAAAAAGAAGGATGAGGAAGAAGAAGAAACAGGGGAAGATGTTGAAGAAAAAAGGAAAACAAGGGAAGAGGAAATAGACAAAAAAAAAAAAGCAGAGGAAGACAGAGAGGAACGGAAAAACGACAAAATCTGATCTAATCCCCTAAAACATAGCCCAAAACAAAGCCAATTTGAACAAAATGGCCAACAGTCCCTTTTCTAGAAAGGAGCATAGCAAGCTTAGGGTCATTCCCAACTTCTAGTACAAGCTCATTGCCTTTTAATTTGGTGCCATTCTGCTCCCCATGTCTGTTTCTGTCTATAGCTGTTGAGAAGAAATAACTTTTCTTCACAATAGGAAGAAAACTAATTTTTGAATTGAAAGCCAGGTCACACACTAAATCAAGCTATTTCATGAAATATTGACTTTCTAAGCAAATTTTTGCAGGGAAACATGATCGAATGACCACAAATCTGAAATCTAGATTGGATCCAAGATTGAGTATTATATTTGAATTTCTATAGAGTAATAGACATTAAGAAATGGATAACTGAATCGAAATTTGAATGAAATAACCTATGAACTTTGTCCATGCATGCAATATTTCAACCCATATTGGTCCGTTCGGTCCTTATACAATATTGACCAATATATTAATCAAATAGCTAAGATACCAATCCTTTGACTGACACGGTGTGATAGAGTTTGATGAATATCAGCATGCACACTAGTTTTTGAGGATTCCAATGTGATTCGGAACCCAAGATGATTTGCAGCTAGATGCTACAACATGCATGACTTTTAGGGACAAATGCTATAATATATATGTCCATTCTTGGTTGCTCTAATTTATTATGAACTGCTAATTTTAATATAAAGTCCATTTCTCATATGTTATTATGACTATACAGTTATTTCTTCATTAGTATCCTTGTTATATGTTTCTAGAAAAAATACCAGTGTCAAAATTCCATCTTTACCACATAGAAAACGGGATATAAGCTTTGAACACAAGATTTGAAATTCTGAATTCTCACACACACACACACGCATACACTCTTTCTCTCTCCCTCCTCTTTCTTTGTTAGATATTCAGAGAATTTCACTGTTTATTTAAGTTATACCTATTTGCCAATACTACTCAAGTTGTAAAGGGCAGTGGCAGGCAAAGTGCGGCCATAAACTCTTAATGGTAGTTTTTTTTAATAAGCAAAGCTTTATATGCCCAAGTCAAGCTTTTCTTGTAGTAAGCGTATCAACTTAAAATTGTATCCTTTTGCTCAATATTAACCAAATCAAATGGTGCCCTTTCGGGAATTCGATCACAAGATGGTGGAGGAAATGTCCATCCATGAGCTAATTGTGACTAAGCAAAAGACATGACTAGGTAATTGGACATAATCGCTGCATGTGTATGGAGTTCGAATACTATCAAACATACATTAATAGGATTTGGCTGCAACTAAGACAAATGAGGCAATTTCAACTTCCAACAAGAACAGTCTAAACATTTAAAAATGGAAGATCATGATCCTTTTTCTTTTCAGCAAAGTAGTACCACACCCCACGTTATATGGTTGTCCTGAAACTCTCTTCTTCTTTATATAAACATTAGAGTTATATGTTGGGGCTAGAACATGCGAATTGTTTTTCTTGGCCAAATGACAAAATTTCCCTTCTAACTAAAAAAACAATCCAGTTATAAGGGCAAAAATGGAATGATGGGGATGATTATTTACCAAAACGACTAAAATACCTCCTTTTCTATAATGGTAGAAATACTCCTTTGTATTCAGTAAATCGGCAACACATGCATTTCTCTATGGTATGTGTGTGTGTGTGAGATAGAGAGAGAGAGATTCAATTAGGTACTCAAGATAGTAACTTTCATTTGCCATGATGATGAAAGAATTATGTGAAGGAGAAGGCAACCGGTTGAAAACCTGACCATCTTTTAGTATTTAGATTCAATTGAACAATGCCAAGAGACATGAGTACCACCCTCAAGGTGCATAGTGCAGTTAGTCATGCTAGGGGTTGAATGAGCATGTCTCTAGTTTGAATCAGTTCCTTTTGGTGCGATGCTTTTGCATCTTAAATGTCAAGGAAACATAGACTAAGTTGAAGCTGATTTCAACATAGGAATTAGAAAGTGGTGTAACCTTCACCACCGACCTTCTCAATCTCTACAAATGGGAATGCTGTCCTTCGTGTCAAGCATCAAGAGAGTGGTGAATGCCTTGAGCAAGAGTTTAGTAAGTTCGTGTGTTCACTTCGTGGGCTGGAGTGTGGGAGTTTCAAGTGTGTGCTCAAGTGCACGGATGTTGGGTATTTGGGTGATAGCTCACTACTTGAGCTTGTTGAGGTGAGTCCTTGTACTTTATGTTTGTAAGTTTCATCTTGCAAATAATGCAAATATATTATTTAAGTATGCTTGGTGCATTTACATCATAATTTCTTGAGATCACTTTGTATTGGTTTGGTGATTAAGCTTTGTTTAAGTAAGCTTTGTCAAGTTTATTATTGAGAATTATTTTGGACGTTGTAACTCTACAAGTTCTTCCCCATATAGAATATTCGGGTTCGGATCTAAGTCATATCTAGGGCCCACATTTTTTACTACAGGGTACTGGGGAATCCCAGAATGGGACCTGAACAAACTATTGCATTGGTAATGCATCCTGTCTCAGGATTTTATTTTTTGTGATGTACATATTATTGCCACTCAATGAAAAACATTAGTGGCCTTTATGTGGCTTAATCTATGCTGAAAGGCATTAACAAAAGTCATGAAGGAGGCAAGTCTTAAAAGTTTGTGAAAAATGGGGGCATGAGCTCTTCTTTCTCGAGAAGAAGGTACTGGGGAATCCCAGAATGAGACCAGAACAAACTGTTGCATTGGTAACAAATCCTGTCTGAGGATTTTATTTTTTGTGATGTACATATTATTACCACTCAATGAAAAACATTAGTGGCCTTTATGTGGCTTAATCTATGCTGCAAGGCATTACCAAAAGTCATGAAAGAGGCAAGTCTTAAAAGTTTGTGGAAAATGGGGGCCTGAGCTCTTCTTTCTCAAGAAGAAGGTGCTGATGGGCGCCCATATTTTGTAATGAACTTCCTAAGCCAGGGAATTTTAACGATTTTGATGCTTGTGCATTTTCATACTGCCTAACAGGTAATATTTTGTGGTATGCTCCTGATAGGAAAAGCAGATCTAGATGAATATTGATAGCATTTTTATATTGCTGGAGCTTGTTTCAGGCTTTATGTAAGTTTAGTAAATTGGAATGAGTTATTTTATTATTTCAGTAGATATTTGATTTTTATTACTGCATTTATTGGAGTCATTCCTTAACACTAAATAGTAAACCTCAAACTGCGCTATAGTTTGGAGTTGCCCATAATCTTCTTCGTTTTAGAAACTTAAAAATCTTTCAGATTTTACCCAAATAGGAAGGGGATGCTTGGTCACTTCCCATTAGTGGCGGGGATTGAAAGAACATCACCTGTAGAAGAATAAAGAGAAGAAGAAGAAAGAGAAGAGGCAGGAGAAGGGGCACAGCTGCTGCAGCCGTAGTTTGTTGTTGCACACGCAGCAAAAAGAGGGACAAAGGTCTCGTTGGGTTACATATGCAGTATGAGAGAGGAGAGAGAGGGAGAGAGAGAGAGAAAGAGTGGTAGAGAGAGAAAGAGATAGAGAGACGATAGGGCCGATCACCATCCCAGATAAAATTCCGAATGATTTTGTCAATGCTATTCAAACCAGCCACAAGAGGTCGAAAGTCCTCCAAAGCATGGAGGGGACAGACGCAAGACAGTGTTTAGCAAGAGTAATATGACCTGAGAGAGAAAGCAGCTTTCCCTACCGACACTGAAGGTGATAAATAAGTTTGTACTCAACTCTATCCCAAAAGGAGGGTGTAAGAGGCGACAACGTAATTTGAAGACCCAAAAAGTCCATAGGCAGGTCAGCAGCCTTACCCCAAAGCAAGCTTCTGCAAGAAGTACCGTGGTAGGATCTGGAGGGAAATGTGACACTTGGTGGAATTATTAGAAAGACCCGAGATGAGCTCAAAACCCAAAGGATAAGCCAAGTTCTTACAATCTGTTGGCAGGAAGCAATGCCAAATAAGAGAAAGTCGTCAGCATACTGAAGGATGGAGAAGGCTTGTAAGTAGGGGAGTGAATGCGGTGTGAGGAAGCCAACGACCGCAGCGTAATGAAATAAAGCAAATGCGATAATGAACAACCCTGACGAAGGCCACGACCAAGACAAAAGAAATCACCACACAACCCATTGAAGTTGACCGCAAGCTGGGCCCCAACAACAAGCAGTGAGAGATAGAGAGAGGCAGCAAAGCCATACAACTTTAACAGTGGTTCAGAGAGAAGGTCTTGTGGGGTTATATATTCCGCAAGAGAAAAGGAAAAAAATACAAGTTTTGCTATTACTTTTAAGAAAAAAAGTAATTGTGGTAGAAGCTGTGAGTCATGGTGAGGTGCTTGAGAAGTGCATGCCTCAGGTCCAACTGCACCTCAGTACAAAGTTTTTTGAGGCACTTTTGTCAGAAAAAGGTTATAGTGGCCCCAATACATATTGAAAAACATCACCGGTATTGAGATACAGTGGCAGAAATACCGGTGAAAATATCACAGGTAACTGACAACTATTCTCGGTGAAAGAGATTTGTCTTTTAGATTTTTTTTCCAATGGCTTTCGAGATTTTAGATTTTTGAGAGTTCTCAGTGTTCTTTTGAGTAATCTTTTCTTGGGTGATGGGATATCAAGGGCTCGTAATGGATTCGGAACAGAGATGCAAAAGATTTGACAGGAAGCAACGGCCTAACATTACCAGGTGCTTCTTGGTGAGCGGGTGATGCTTCTCGCATGCTGATTTCCTGGCAACACTATTACCGAGCTATGCCACAGCTTTCTATCAGATCCTTTGCATCTCTGTTCCGAATGCATTACGAGCCCTAGATATCCCAGCAGCTAAAAAATAATTATTCAAAAGAACAATAGAAACTCTCCCAAATCTTCATTGGTTTTCCCTCTTTGAAGCTCAAAAGCCGGTTCCCTCAGAGAAATAAAAAAACCAAGCAAGGTCACCAAATAAAAAGTCCAAAAGAAATGTCTCACGCACCCTGTGCTTTCATTAAGAAAGTCATCAAGAAGTAAAAGAGTAAAAAAACAAAAGGAAAAATGAGCAACTTCAAGATGTATCATGAAATGCAAATGTCCTCTGCAAACAAGAAAGGAAAATGAGCAAATCCGATAGGCAAAATTGTGCTGGCATCATCGTCTTACTCTACCCTCTTCACATGTTCTCTTTGCGGCTGCCTTGTTTTCTCTAAGAGGCCCAATGGACGGGCAATTACGCGGAGGCATAAATAATTAAAATGCGCCCTGACTATTTTCTCCCGTACTCAACTCATAACCAGCTTTGTCATATTCATCGGCTGCTCAACCTACCCTTTGTGGAAAGAGTCAGAGCAGAGACTGCGTGCAAATTAAACTCCTGTACCTTTTTCCCTTTACCAAGCTCCAGAAACAAGAAAAATATTCCAACCGACATTATCTGGTAAGTAAAGAAGTAAATTTAAACTATTGCTTTTGTCACCCATTGTCTGGTAAGAGGGTCTGCGATACAAAACCTATAGTCATTGGCATGACCTGGGTTGCCACTAAAAAAAGGTTTTTGAAGCGTGCACTATGAAAAAGCCGGATGCATAGAATAAGTAATAGAATAACCAAGTCTGAAAAAATAACACCAGACATGAGAAGAATAGCTGCCGATGGTAGGTGGGACGATTTCCAAAAAGGAATAGAAAAAGAAGGATGACGAAGAAAAAGAAACAGGGGAAGATGTTGAAGAAAAACAGAAAACAAGGGAAGAGGAAATAGACGAAAAAACAAACAAACAAAAAATAGCAGAGGAGGACAGAGAGGGACTTAAAAAGAGACAAAATCTGATCTAATCCCTTAAAACATAGCCCAAAACAAAACCAATTTGAACAAAATGGCCAACAGGACCTTTCCTAGCAAGGAGCATAGCAAGCTTAGGGTCATTCCCAACTCTAGTACAAGCACTTTGCCTTTTTGTTTGGTGCCTTTCCGCTCCCCATGTCTGTCTCTATTTATAGGTGCTGAGAGGAAATAACTTTTCTCCACAATAGGAAGAAAACTAAATTTTGAACGGAAAGCCAGGTCACACACTAAATCAAGCTATTTCATGAAATATTGACTTTCTAAGCAAATTTTTGTAGGGAAACTTGATTGAATGACCACGAATCTGAAATCTAGATTGGATCCAAGTTCGACTTTGATATTTGAATTTCTATCGAGTAATAGACATAAAGAAATGGATATCTGAATCGAAATTTGAATGGTATAACCTACAAACTTTGTCCTTGCGTGCAATATTTCTACCAATATTGGTCCGTTCATTTCTTGTACAATATTAACCAATATATTAATGAAATAACAAAGATACCAATCATTTGACTGACACTGTGTGATAGAGTTTGATGAATATCAGCATGCACAATAGTTTTTGAGGATTCCAATGTGATTTGGAACCCAAGATGATTTGCCACCCGATGCTACAACATGCACTTGACTTTTAGGGACAAATGGTATAATATATAAATCCATTCCTGGTAAAGCTATAATTTACTATCAACAGGTAATTTAAGTATAAAGTCCATTTCTCATAGGTTATTTTGAGTATACCGTTCTTTCTTCATTAGTATCCTTGTTATATGTTTTTAGAAAAAATACAAGTGTCAAAATTCCATCTACCACATAGAAAATGGGATATATGCTTTGAACACAAGACTTGAAATTCTGAATTCTCACACACACACGCATACACTCTTTCTCTCTCCCTCCTCTTTCTTTGTAAGATGTTCAAATAATTTCACTGTCTATTTAAGTTATACATATTTGCCAATACTAGTCTAGTTGTGAAGGGCAGTGGCAGGCAAAGTGCTGTCATATACTCTTAATGATAGTATTTTTTTTTAATAAACAGAGTTTTATATGCGCAAGCCAAGCTTTTCATGTAGTCAGCGTATCAACTTAAAATTGTATCCTTTTGCTCAATATTAACCAAATCAAATGGTGCCCTTTCGGGAATTTGATCACAAGATGGTGGAGGAAATGTCAATTTCAACTTCCAACAAGAACAGTCTAAACATTTAAAAATGGAAGATCATGATTCTTTTTCTTTTCAGCAAAGTAGAACCATACCCCACATTTTATGGTCGTCCTGAAACTCTCTTCTTTTTTATATAAAAATTAGAGTTATATGTTGGGGCTAGAAGATGAAAATTGTTTTTCTAGCTCAAATGACAAAATTTGCCTTCTAATTAAAAAAAATCCAGTTATAAGGGAAAAAATGGAATGATGGGGATGATTATTTACAAAACTGACTAAAACACCTCCTCTTCTATAATGGTTGAAATGCTCCTTTGTATTCAGTAAGTTGGCAACACTTGCATTTCGCTATGGTGTGTGTGCGTGAGAGAGAGAGAGAGAGAGAGAGAGAGAGAAATGTCCATCCACGAGTTAATTGTGACTAAGCAAAAGACATGACTAGGTAATTGGACATAATCCCTGCATGTGTATGGAGTTCAAAACAATCAAACATACATTAATAGAATTTGGCAGCAACTAAGATAAATGAGGCAATTTCAACTTCCAACAAGAACAGTCTAAACATTTAAAAATGGAAGATCATGATCCTTTTTCTTTTCAGCAAAGTAGAACCATACCCCACATTTTATGGTCGTCCTGAAACTCTCTTCTTTTTTATATAAAAATTAGAGTTATATGTTGGGGCTAGAAGATGAAAATTGTTTTTCTAGCTCAAATGACAAAATTTGCCTTCTAATTAAAAAAAATCCAGTTATAAGGGAAAAAATGGAATGATGGGGATGATTATTTACAAAACTGACTAAAACACCTCCTCTTCTATAATGGTTGAAATGCTCCTTTGTATTCAGTAAATTGGCAACACTTGCATTTCGCTATGGTGTGTGTGCGTGAGAGAGAGAGAGAGAGAGAGAGAGAGAGAGAGAGAAATGTCCATCCACGAGTTAATTGTGACTAAGCAAAAGACATGACTAGGTAATTGGACATAATCGCTGCATGTGTATGGAGTTCAAAACAATCAAACATACATTAATAGAATTTGGCAGCAACTAAGATAAATGAGGCAATTTCAACTTCCAACAAGAACAGTCTAAACATTTAAAAATGGAAGTTCATGATCCTTTTTCTTTTCAGCAAAGTAGAACCATACCCCACATTTTATGGTCGTCCTGAAACTCTCTTCTTCTTTATATAAACATTAGAGTTATATGTTGGGGCTAGAAGATGAAAATTGTTTTTCTAGCTCAAATGACAAAATTTGCCTTCTAATTAAAAAAAATCCAGTTATAAGGGAAAAAATGGAATGATGGGGATGATTATTTACAAAACTGACTAAAACACCTCCTCTTCTATAATGGTTGAAATGCTCCTTTGTATTCAGTAAATTGGCAACACTTGCATTTCGCTATGGTGTGTGTGCGTGAGAGAGAGAGAGAGAGAGAGAGAGAGAGAGAGAGAGAGAGAGAGAGATTCAATTAGGCACTCAAATAGTAACTTTCATTTGCCCTGATGATGAAAGAATTATGTGAAGGAGAAGGTAACTAGTTGAAAATCTGACCATCTTTTAGTGTTTAGATTCAATTGACAATGTCAAGAGACATGAGTACCACCCTCAAGGTGCATAGTGCTGCTAGTCATGCTAGGGGTTGAATGGGCATGTCTCTAATTTGATTCAATTGCTTTTGGTGCTACGCTTTTGCATCTTAAATGTCAAGGAAACATAGACTAAGTTGAAGCTGATTTCAACATAGGAATTAGAAAGTTGTGTAACCTTCACCACCGACCTTATCAATCACTATAAATGGGAGTGCTGGCCTTTGTGTCAAGCATCAAGAGAGTGGTGAGTGTCTTGAGGAAGAGTTTAGTAAGTTCGTGTGTTCAGTTCGTGAGATGGAGTGTGGGTGTTTCAACTGTGTGCTCATGTGCAAGGATGTCGGGTATCTGGGTGATAGCTCACTACTTGAGATTGTTGAGGTGTGTTCTTGTACTTCACATTTGTAAGTTTAATCTTGGCATATAATGCAAATATATTATTTAAGTGTGCTTGGTGCATTTACATCATCATTTGTTGAGGTCACTTTGTATTGGTTTGGTGATTAAGCTTTTTTGAAGTTAAGCTTTGTCAAGTTTATTATTGAGAATTATTTTGGACGTCGAAACTCTAGCAGTTTTTGTCCATATAAAATATTCGGGTTCGGATCTAAGTCATATCTAGGGCCCACAATTTTGACTACAGTGTACTGGGAATCCCAGATGGGACCGAACAAACTCTTGTATTGGTAACACATCTTGTCTAAGGATTTTATTTTTTATGCTGTACAGATTAACTTGTGTAGATTAAAAGGAAGAGGGCCTTCCCCTCACCAGGTATTTTTGAGAAAGGAGGCCACCCTATGAAAAACGTTACTGGCCTTGATGAGAGGGAATCCCTTGCTACAAAGAATATGTGATTTACTAAAGGGCCAATAATGAAAGTGAGAATTCAGAAACGCCAATATAGGATTTACTGATGGGATGTTAAAACCGTTAATGTAGTGGTGTCGCTGAATCTTTTAACTGGCAGCAAGGCGTAATTTTTTCATATGGTGGATATTGATTATGTGGCTTAAACTATGCTTCAAGGCATTATCGAAAGTCATGAAAGAAGCAAGTCTTAAAAGTTTGTGGAAAATGGGGGCATGAGCTCTTCTTTCTCGAGAAGAAGATGCTGATGGGCGCCCATCTTTTGTCATGAACTTCCTAACATGTAATATTTTGTGGTATGCTCCTGATAGAGGAAAAGCTGATCTAGATGAATATTGATAGCATTTTTATGTTGCTGGAGTTTGTTTTAGGCTTTATGTAAGTTTAGTAAATTGGAATGAGTTATTTTATTATTTCAGCAGATATTTGATTTTTATTACTTCATTTATTGGAGTCCTTCCTTAACACTAAATAGTAAACCTTAAACTGCGCTATAGTTTGGAGTTGCCCATAATCTTCTTCGATTTAGAAACTTAAAAATCTTTCAGATTTTTCCCAATTAGGAAGGCGATGCTTGGTCACTTCCCATTAGTGGCGGGGATTGAAAGAACATCACCTGTAGAAGAATAAAGAGAAGAAGAAGAAAGAGACGAGGCAGGAGAAGGGGCACAGCTGCTGCAGCCGCAGTTTGTTGTTGCACACGCAGCAAAAAGAGGGACAAAGGTCTCGTTGGGTTACATATGCAGTATGAGAGAGGAGAGAGAGAGGGAGAGAGAGAGAAAGAGTGGTAGAGAGAGAAAAAGATAGAGAGACGATAAGGCCGATCACCATCCCAGATAAAATTTCGAATGATTTTGTCAATGCTATTCAAAACAGCCACAAGAGGTCAAAAGTCCTCCAAAGCATGGAGGGGACAGACACAAGACAATGTTTAGCAAGAGTAATATGACCTGAGAGAGAAAGCAGCTTTCCCTACCAACACTGAAGGTGATAAATAAGTTTATGCTCAACTCTATCCCAAAAGGAGGGTATGGGAGGCGACAACGTAATTTGAAGACCCAAAAAGTCCATCGGCAGGTCAGTAGCCATACCCCAAAGCAAGGTTCTGCAAGAAGTACCGTGGTAGGATCTGCGTATATGAGGGAAAGGTGACACTTGGTGGAATTATTAGAAAGACCCGAGATGAGCTCAAAAACCCAAAGGATAAGCCAAGTTCTTACAATATGTTGGCGGGAAGCAATGCCAAATAAGAGAAAGTCGTCAGCATTCTGAAGGATGGAGAAGGCATGTAAGTAGGGGAGTGAATGCGGTGTGAGGAAGCCAACGACCGCAGCGCGATGAAATGAAGCAAAGGCGATAATGGACAACCCTTACGAAGGCCACGACCAAGACAAAAGAAATCCCCACACAACCCATTGAAGGAGACCGCACACTGGTCCCCAACAACAAGCAGTGAGAGATAGAGAGAGGCAGCAAAGCTGTACAACTTTAACAGTGGTTTGGAGAGAAGGTCTTGTGGGGTTATATATGCAGCAGGAGAAAAGGAAAAAAATACAAGTTTTGCTATTACTTTTAAGAAAAAAAGGAATTGTGGTAGAAGATGTGAGTCATGGTGAGGTGCTTGTCAAGTGCATGCCTCAGGTCCAACTGCACCTCAGTACAAAGTTTTTTGAGGCACTTTTGTCAGAAAAAGTTTTGAAGTGGATGCTTGAAGCCTTGAAGCAGCTCATACACGTATCAATGCCACAAAACAAAAAAAGGGTTATAGTGGCCCCAGTACATATTGAAAAACTTCACCGGTATTGAGATACAGTGGCAGAAATACCGGAGAAAATATCACAGGTAACTGACAACTATTTTCGGTGAAAGAGATTTGTCTTTTAGATTTTTTTTTCAATGGCTTTCGAGATTTTAGATTTCTGAGAGTTCTCAGTGTTCTTTTGAGTAATATTTTCTTGGGTGCTGGGATATCAAGGGCTCGTAATAGATTCAGAACAGAGATGCAAAAGATTTGATAGGAAGCAATGGACTAACATTACCATGTGCTTCTTTGTGAGCGGGTGATGCTTGTCGCACGCTGATTTCCTGGCAACACTATTGCCGAGCTATGCCACAGCTTTCTATCAGATCCTTTGCATCTCTGTTCCGAATGCATTACGAGCCCTAGATATCCGAGCAGCTAAAAAATAATTATTCAAAAGAACAATAGAAACTCTGCCAAATCTTCATTGGTTTTCCCACTTTGAAGCTCAAAATCCGGTTCCCTCAGAGAAATAAAAAAACCAAGCAAGGTCACCGAATAAAAAGTCCAAAAGAAATGTCTCACGCACCCTGTGCTTTCATTAAGACAGTCGCCAAGAAGTAAAAGAGTAAAAAAACAAAAGGAAAAATGAGCAACTTTAAGATGTATCATGAAATGCAAATGTCCTCTGCAAACAAGAAAGGAAAATGAGCAAATCCGATAGGCAAAATTGTGCTGGCATCATCGTCTTACTCTACCCTCTTCACATGTCCACTTTGCGGCTGCCTTGTTTTCTCTAAGAGGTCCAATGGACGGGCAATTACGTGGAGGCATAAATAATTAAAATGCGCCCTGACTATTTTCTCCCGTACTCAACTCATAACCTGCTTTGTCATATTCATCGGCTGCTCAACCTACGCTTTGTGGAAATAGTCAGAGCAGAGACTGCGTGCAAATTAAACTCCTGTACCTTTTTCCGTTTACCAAGCTCCAGAAACAAGAAAAATTTTCCAACCGACATTATCTGGTAAGTAAAGAAGTAAATTTAAACTATTGGTTTTGTCACCCATTGTCAGGTAAGAGGGTCTGCGATACAAAACCTATAGTCATTGGCATGACCTGGGTTGCCACTAAAAAAAGGTTTTTGAAGCGTGCACTATGAAAAAGCCGGATGCATAGAATAAGTAATAGAATAACCAAGTGTGAAAAAATAACACCAGACATGAGAAGAATAGCTGCCGATGGTAGGTGGGACGATTTCCAAAAAGGAACAGAAAAAGAAGGATGACGAAGAAAAAGAAACAGGGGAAGATGTTGAAGAAAAACGGAAAGCAAGGGAAGAGGAAATAGAGGAAAAAACAAACATACAAAAAATAGCAGAGGAGGACATAGAGGGACTTAAAAAGAGACAGAATCTGATCTAATCTCTTAAAACATAGCCCAAAACAAAACCTATTTGAACAAAATGGCCAACAGGCCCTTTCCTAGCAAGGAGCATAGCAAGCTTAGGTTCATTCCCAACTTTAGTACAAGCACTTTGCCTTTTTGTTTGGTGCCTTTCCGCTCCCCATGTCTGTCTCTATTTATAGGTGCTGAGAGGAAATAACTTTTCTCCACAATAGGAAGAAAACTAAATTTTGAACGGAAAGCCAGGTCACACACTAAATCAAGCTATTTCATGAAATATTGACTTTCTAAGCAAATTTTTGTAGGGAAACTTGATTGAATGACCGCGAATCTGAAATCTAGATTGGATCCAAGTTCGACTTTGATATTTGAATTTCTATCGAGTAATAGACATTAAGAAATGGATATCTGAATCAAAATTTGAATGGTATAACCTACAAACTTTGTCCTTGCGTGCAATATTTCTACCAATATTGGTCCGTTCGTTTCTTGTACAATATTAACCAATATATTAATGAAATAACAAAGATACCGATCATTTGACTGACACTGTGTGATAGAGTTTGATGAATATCAGCATGCACAATAGTTTTTGAGGATTCCAATGTGATTTGAAACCCAAGATGATTTGCTGCCCGATGCTACAACATGCACTTGACTTTTAGGGACAAATGCTATAATATATAAATCCATTCCTGGTAAAGCTCTAATTTACTATCAACAGGTAATTTAAGTATAAAGTCCATTTCTCATAGGTTATTTTGAGTATACCGTTCTTTCTTCATTAGTACCCTTGTTATATGATTTTAGAAAAAATACAAGTGTCAAAATTCCATCTACCACATAGAAAATAGGATATATGCTTTGAACACAAGACATGAAATTCTGAATTCTCACACACACACACGCATACACTCTTTCTCTCTCCCTCCTCTTTCTTTGTAAGATGTTCAAATAATTTCACTGTCTATTTAAGTTATACATATTTGCCAATACTAGTCTTGTTGTGAAGGGCAGTGGCAGGCAAAGTGCTGTCATATACTCTTAATGATAGTATTTTTTTTTAATAAACAGAGTTTTATATGCGCAAGCCAAGCTTTCATGTAGTCAGCGTATCAACTAAAAATTGTATCCTTTTGCTCAATATTAACCAAATCAAATGATGCCCTTTCGGGAATTCGATCACAAGATGGTGGGGGAAATGTCCATCCACAAGTTAATTGTGACTAAGCAAAAGACATGACTAGGTAATTGGACATAATCGCTGCATGTGTATGGAGTTCAAAACAATCAAACATACATTAATAGAATTTGGCAGCAACTAAGATAAATGAGGCAATTTCAACTTCCAACAAGAACAGTCTAAACATTTAAAAATGGAAGATCATGATCCTTTTTCTTTTCAGCAAAGTAGAACCATACCCCACATTTTATGGTCGTCCTGAAACTCTCTTCTTCTTTATATCAACATTAGAGTTATAAGTTGGGGCTAGAAGATGAAATTGTTTTTCTAGCTCAAATGACAAAATTTTCCTTCTAATTAAAAAAAATCCAGTTATAAGGGAAAAAATGGAATGATGGGGATGATTATTTACAAAACTGACTAAAACACCTCCTCTTCTATAATGGTTGAAATGCTCCTTTGTATTCAGTAAATTGGCAACACTTGCATTTCGCTATGGTGTGTGTGCGTGAGAGAGAGAGAGATTCCATTAGGCACTCAAATAGTAACTTTCATTTGCCCTGATGATGAAAGAATTATGTGAAGGAGAAGGTACCCAGTTGAAAATCTGACCATCTTTTAGTTTCTAGATTCAATTGACAATGTTAAGAGACATGAGTACCACCCTCAAGGTGCATAGTGCTGCTAGTCATGCTAGGGGTTGAATGGGCATGTCTCTAATTTGATTCAATTGCTTTTTGTGCTACGCTTTTGCATCTTAAATGTCAAGGAAACATAGACTAAGTTGAAGCTGATTTCAACATAGGAATTAGAAAGTGGTGTAACCTTCACCACCGACCTTATCAATCACTATAAATGGGAGTGCTGGCCTTTGTGTCAAGCATCAAGAGAGTGGTGAGTGCCTTGAGGAAGAGTTTAGTAAGTTCGTGTGTTCAGTTTGTGAGATGGAGTGTGGGTGTTTCAACTGTGTGCTCATGTGCAAGGATGTCGGGTATCTGGGTGATAGCTCACTACTTGAGATTGTTGAGGTGTGTTCTTGTACTTCACATTTGTAAGTTTAATCTTGGCATATAATGCCAATATATTATTTAAGTGTGCTTGGTGCGTTTACATCATCATTTGTTGAGGTCACTTTGTATTGGTTTGGTGATTAAGCTTTTTTGAAGTTAAGCTTTGTCAAGTTTATTATTGAGAATTATTTTGGACGTCGAAACTCTACCAGTTTTCGTCCATATAAAATATTCGGGTTCGGATCTAAGTCATATCTAGGGCCCACAATTTTGACTACAGTGTACTGGGGAATCCCAGATGGAACTGAACAAACTGTTGTATTGGTAACACATCCTGTCTAAGGATTTTATTTTTTATGCTGTACAGATTAACTTGTGTAGATTAAAAGGAAGAGGGCCTTCTCCTCACCAGGTATTTTTGAGAAAGGAGGCCACCCTATGAAAAACGTTACTGGCCTTGATGAGAGGGAATCCCTTGCTACAAAGAATATGTGATTTACTAAAGGGCCAATAATGAAAGTGAGAATTCAGAAACGCCAATATTGGTTTTACTGATGGGTTGTTAAAACCGTTAATGTAGTGGTGTCGCTGAATCTTTTAACTGGCAGCAAGGCGTAATTTGTTCATGTGGTGGATGTTGATTATGTGGCTTAAACTATGCTTCAAGGCATTATCGAAAGTCATGAAGGAAGCAAGTCTTAAAAGTTTGTGGAAAATGGGGGCATGAGCTCTTCTTTCTCGAGAAGAAGGTGCTGATGGGCGCCCATCTTTTGTCAGGAACTTCCTAACAGGTAATATTTTGTGGTATGCACCTGATAGAGGAAAAGCTGATCTTGATGAATATTGATAGCATTTTTATATTGCTGGAGCTTGTTTTAGGCTTTATGTAAGTTTAGTAAATTGGAAAGAGTTATTTTATTATTTCAGCAGATATTTGATTTTTATTACTGCATTTATTGGAGTCCTTCCTTAACACTAAAAAGTAAACCTTAAACTGCGCTATAGTTTCGAGTTTCCCATAATCTTCTTCGTTTTAGAAACTTAAAAATCTTTCAGATTTTTCCCAAATAGGAAGGGGATGCTTGGTCACTTCCCATTAGTGGCGGGGATTGAAAGAACATCACCTGTAGAAGAATAAAGAGAAGAAGAAGAAAGAGAAGACGCAGGAGAAGGGGCACATCTGCTGAAGCCGAAGTTTGTTGTTGCACACACAGCAAAAAGAGGGACAAAGGTCTCGTTGGGTTACAAATGCAGTATGAGAGAAGAGAGAGAGAGAGGGAGAGAGAGAGAGAAAAAAGTGGTAGAGAGAGAAAGAGATAGAGAGACGATAAGGCCGATCACCATCCCAGATAAAATTCCGAATGATTTTGTCAATGCTATTCAAAATAGCCACAAGAGGTCGAAAGTCCTCCAAAGCATGGAGGGGATAGACACAAGAAAGTGTTTAGCAAGAGTGATATGACCTGAGAGAGAAAGCAGCTTTCCCTACTGACACTGAAGGTGATAAATAAGTTTCTGCTCAACTCTATCCCAAAGGAGGGTGTAGGAGGCGACAACGTAATTTGAAGACCCAAAAAGTCCATAGGCAGGTCAGCAGCCTTAAACCAAAGCAAGCTTCTGCAAGAAGTACGTGGTAGGATCTGCGTATATGAGGGAAAGGTGACACTTCGTGGAATTATTAGAAAGACCTGAGATGAGCTCAAAAACCCAAAGGATAAGCCATGTTCTTACAATCTGTTGGCGGGAGGCAATGCCAAATAAGAGAAAGTCGTCAGCATACTGAAGGATGGAGAAGGCTTGTAAGTAGGGTAGTGAATGCAGTGTGAGGAAGCCAACGACCGCAGCGCGATGAATAAAGCAAAGGCGATAATGGACAACCCTGACGAAGGCCACGACCAAGACAAAAGAAATCACCACACAACCCATTGAAGGAGACCGCAAGCTGGCCCCCAACAACAAGCAGCGAGAGATAGAGAGAGGCAGCAAAGCCGTACAACTTTAAAAGAGTTCGCAGAGAAGGTCTTGTGGGGTTATATATGCAGCAGGAGAAAAGGAAAAAAATACAAGTTTTGCTATTACTTTTAAGAGAAAAGGAATTGTGGTAGAAGTTGTGAGTCATGGTGAGGTGCTTGTGAAGTGCATGCCTCAGGTCCAACTGCACCACAGTACAAAGTTTTTTGAGGCACTTTTGTCAGAAAAAGTTTTGAAGCGGATGCTTGAAGCCTTGAAGCTGCTCATACACTTATCAACGCCACAAAACAAAAAAAGGGTTATAGTGGCCCCAGTACATATTGAAAAACTTCACCGGTATTGAGATACAGTGGCAGAAATACCGGTGAAAATATCACAGGTAACTGACAACTATTTTCGGTGAAAGAGATTTGTCTTTTAGATTTTTTTTTTCAATGGCTTTCGAGATTTTAGATTTGAGAGTTCTCAGTGTTCTTTTGAGTAATCTTTTCTTGGGTGCTGGGATATCAAGGGCTCGTAATAGATTCGGAACAGAGATGCAAAAGATTTGAAAGGAAGCAGTGGCCTAACATTACCAGTTGCTTCTTGGTGAGCGGGTGATGCTTCTCGCACGCTGATTTCCTGGCAACACTATTGCCGAGCTATGCCACAACTTTCTATCAGATCCTTTGCATCTCTGTTCCGAATGCATTACGAGCCCTAGACATCCCAGCAGCTAAAAAATAATTATTCAAAAGAACAATAGAAACTCTCCCAAATCTTCATTGGTTTTCCCTCTTTGAAGCTCAA